>NW_020528423.1:132500-210639 GCF_003368295.1 Carassius auratus
CAAATAGCACTGAACCAGCCACTGTTTTATATGCCTTTTTAAAAGAACTGTTATTTTGTCTGTGTTATTTGCAGATTAATAATGTCATACTGTACTTCAAATTTTCACTGAAGCAGCCAGATTAGATGAAATCAATCCACTGGTTAGAGAAAAAAAAAAAAAACTTTTAGTCATATTGGAGGCTCAGCAGGGGTCAAGGAAAAAAATAACCCCTAATGGCACAGTAAGTGGAAAAAATGTCACAGTGAGCGGAAAAAAATATCACTGTAGTGAATTCCTATATAATACCTTGACAGGGTCACGAAAGAATAAGAGAAACTTTTAAAATTGGGCTCCAGTTCTATGATTTTAATACAATTCTCAAACACCTCTCACACTGCCTTATGTTTTTCCAAATCTATGATGATTTCATACATGTGTCAAAATATAGGTTTGCTGGTTATATGCAATGTCAGTTTCATTAGATATATTCCCCTCAGGCCTTTTAAATTAATTTAAGAAAGAAAACATGTTTGCATTTTTTTTTTCATATTATAGTACCTTTTAACAACAATGTGTACTTTGTGAACTTTTTTATTATTATAAGCTTTCTACCATGTGTTCTAAAATTAACCCTTGTGCATTCCTCATTTGGCAGTTGCACTCATGGTCTTCATGGCCAAAAGTGACCAGACACTAGGGGTGTTGAAATTAATAGTTTCTTCGATGCAGAGGAGGACAATATGGTATTGGTTGAGTAATAGAAGAGTAATATGCACTTTACCTCATCGTTGCTCAACGTTTGCCCTCAGCTCATTTTGTTTTGGTTACACCGTGTCGCAAATCATGTTGCATTGCATCGCATCTTGTCATTACTTCCTATTCTTGGTTTGTTTAGAAGTATTTGGTCCGTGTTGTGTTCATACAGGGTCGGTATGGCAGCGTTCACACTTACTCAAATGTACCGCACTTACTGAGCAACTGCACCAGGGTTCGTTTTAATCGAACCAAACATGACAAGTGACCCTTAGAGTGTAAGCCCTTCCTTGCAGTCCACTTTTGTTAAAGTGGTCTGAATTTAATATTTATTTTAGAAACTCGTATGAGCATGTACAGCAAGTTACTAAATACTTCTGACATATAGCTGTCTTCCTCATATCCAGTGACCTTCACTAATTAGATCCTGGAGGTCTAGACAACAAAATTACTATTTTAAGTGGTAACAAAAAATGGAATTTGTTCCTAAAAGTAATCCCAATTTTTTTATACCTTAATGAAACACTAATTAGCCAGTGCAGTTAATCTTTGGTTGGCTTGTTTTTTTTGTTTTTTTTTGTGAGCTGTTCTGCTTTAAGGAAGGGCTTTAAACCTCTGTCTTCACAGAACATCCCTATGTCAGAGAATGACAAAGAAACTGGCTTTTGTACATATATATGGACCAAAATGAACTCCAAAATGACTTCTAAATGAATAGCATTTGTTTTTTTTAGTGAGCTGTTCTGCTTTAAGGTCACTGTGCTGGGGTCAGAGGCACAGCCACATGACTGTCATAATCTTTAGTGTTACAATCCTTCTACCCCAAAGCACAGCTGCTCTCCAGTCAGTGACTAACATCTGAGTCATGACCGTACACACCTGCCATCTAAAAAACTGCAAAAATATCATCTTTTCTTCACTTGCTGAGGGAAAAATAATTATTTCCTCTTCAATACATGGCAGCACCTTAAAAAAAAAAAAGTATTTACCATAAACCTGCACTACTGAAACTGAGTAGCAAAGCAGCATAGATTTGGATAACTGTAAACACAAATATAAAATCATCTTCACGTTTGAAGCTGTTAAAGGGGGGGTAATTTATAATTAGACCATTTAGAAATGTATAATTTTTAACTTATGAATACAAAAAGAACATAGGTACCATAAATCTGACTTATACAAGTCTATGGCTACTAAAATTATTATTTGGGGGTTGTGGAGGAGACACAATTCTATTTCATTGTTACAGTTATCAAAGATACAGAAACGATGGACTCCCATAAATTTTGTTTCTAGTCTGGCAGTTTGTGCTTTTCTGAAAGTCACGCTCTTGCCTGAGGGCTTTTATGACTTTATTGGGTTGTTGGGGTCTTCTGTAGAAGAGCATGTAAAACAAAAAGGCTAATGGGTTCTGAAAGACATGGGAGTGAACAGAGCTGTTGTCACTGTAGAGGAGGATGAGTGTCTGACCTTTGCATGATAATGGTTCAAATTTGAGTAATTATGAATGTGTTTCCTCCAAGTGTCTTGTTGTTGTTTTTGCCTCTGTGTGGTTCCTCCTCTCTATCTTTCTCTCTCTGTTTAGAAATTTGGCTGTCTTAAAGACCCCATGAAATCAAAACCTGAGTTTCATGACTTTTCATGACTTTTCGACCATGTGTGACAGTTTGGAGGTCATCTATATGTTAGCCTACTAATGAAAGTAGAAAAAAAATTGATTCAATTTCCCTCTTCCGCCTTTATCACTGACTGTTGAGTTGCATAAAGTGTCTCAGGCTACTATAGTTCACTATACCTTTATAACCTTATGATGATATTAAAGAAAGCAATTAACAATAATGTTCCAGAGCGATTAGGGAAAGCAATAACACACAAATGACCCAAATTAAATGGTGTGAGAGTCTGTGGAGCGGTTCATTTAGCACAGTTCTGCCAGCTTGGCCCCAACCTGGTTCCTCCACCTTCCATCCACAGACAGAACAGAAGCCAGACTCTGAACGCCGGCCAAACTAATGACAAAAAAGCCAGCCAATAAAATCAACCCCATTTCTCCAAAAGCTCAGCAATTACTGTACCGAACAACAGCAACTTACTCTGTGTCACACGACGTGACTGAACGGTGGAATAGACAAGAGCAGCAGGATGAAGAGAGCCAGAATGGGAGGAAGTGACAGAGGAAATGAAAGAATGACAAAGGAGAATTAAATAGGCAGCAAAGAGAGGTAGGAAACACAGGAATGGTTCGAGACAGGATAGAGTAAGGCAATATACCTAATAATCCACAAAATGATACTATGATTCATGCACTGATAATCATTTTCATATCATGGTCGACAACTGATAAATGTCTCTTTATTATGATTCCATAACAGTGTTTAAATAAAAATATATATAAAACACTACAAAAATTAATCATTGATGTCAATCATTTTATAATTAAAAACATTTATCATTTAACCTTAATATCAATAATTTTAAGTAAATTTAAGCATCAGAACAATATAATGTACAGTATAAAACAATTGATCATCACTTTTGTGAGAACTGTTTTTAACAGTTTTATTAAGTCTGGCTGCTCTCCCCACTATGTCCAAGCATGGCTGCATGGACAGGCGTGTGGAGCGTTGCCCAAAACATAAACACACCGCCAACACTAACTGTATGCAATATAATTGTTATAAAATATACTTGTTGGTAGTGGTCCTGATTGAACTAAATGTATTAATAAATTAAAAATGTCTGTTTTGAAGCTGACATGTAAATCTTTTCCATTGCCATTTGAATATTAGCAAGTGAATCTTTTCTGGAATTTTGCTTAAACAAGAACACTTTTCCTAAACAGTTTTTGCAGTGGGTTTAAGTTGGTCACCGTGTTGACCAGCAGAACGCTGCTTGGTTTGAAAGGGATTTCTTTTGAGATCGGCTTCATACAACACAACAGATTGACAATTGATAATGGACATGAACTCTGGCAAAACTTCCACTAATGTAACCAGCCCCATAACTCTATAACACACAACCTCTTACGGTTTATGGCTTTAAATCCTACGGCACTGTACGATATGATAAAATACTCACATCCGGTTTACAACCTGTTGACCATAAAATGCTTTTTGTACGAAGGCTTCTCCTAAGGAAACTGGATTCAGACCAGCTTCATAACATCATGGTTAATGGTCTAGAACAAATTAAAGTGAGCTCTGGAGGTAATTGAATATTTAATGATACAATACTCATTTTGAACAGACAAGATGTTTCACCACTGGAGTCGGATATGTTCAGAGTCTGCTGTATAAAGCCTTTGAAGGCAGCATTATGCAGGTTTGGGTCAGTGCTTCTCCCAAGCTTTGTGCTGTTTTACTGCCCTAAATTTTCGGATTATGCTCAATGAGTAAGCTGTTTGTAAAAAGCCATGAAATGTTCTTAATTTCTTGATAAAGCATTAAGGACTGAGTAAAATAAAGTCTGCCATGTTATCTATGGACTTAAACAGGTGCCTGTGAGCAGTAAATAGATCCTCAAGTAAACAAATGGGTAAACAAACAAAGACTTCAAGTAAATGTCCACAGCCTCAGGCTATACACACACACTGAGACCATTAAACGGGAGTGAGTGTTGTGTGTGTGTGGGGGGGGTTAGGGACAGGTTATTTTCCAGACCTATAAATTGGGTCGATACGCTTGCATCTCTGTAACCTTCCTTGATGTCACATTTCATCGTGTGTATGTGTGTGCAAATTTATTTCTCAATACCGCAGATCAATACAGCTGAACCGGCGCGTATCCCCTAATAAATATATACTCCTCTATTAAATCAAACCCTGTTCTCAAGATACTATATTATAACGGGTCTTGGATCAGCAGTTTCAGAATCTTCTCCAACAGTATCTATCTGGGTCAAGTTGTTAATTAAATCTCAAGACAGGTGTTAGCTCAGCACTTTTTGCACTCTCATAAACTTCTAGTTAGACTCTCAAATAGTGATCAACTGCCCCTGAGATGTGTATATGCAAACGGTACTGTTTACAACACATACAAATAAATACATTTAATCAATTGTAATAAAATGTAATAGTGTAAGTTTTTTATTTATTTTAATACAGTAAAATAGTAATATTGTGAAGTATTAATACAACTTTAAATACAGTTTTCCATTTTAATACATTTTAAAATGTAATTTATTCTTGAGATGGAAAAGCTATATTTTCAGCATCATTACACAAGTCTCCAGTGTCACATGATTTTTCAGAAATCCTAATATGTAGATTTGATGCTACAGAAACATTTCTCTCTATTACCAATGTTTAAAAAAGCTATTTTTAGAAACTTTTCTTCAGAATTGATTAATGTTCATTAAAAACAGCAACATTTATTTGAAATAGAAATATCTGTAACCTTCTTTTAACTTTCAATTTTGACAGTCAATTTTTAATCAATTTAAAACATCTTTGCTTGATAAAAAGCATTGATTCCTTTCTGACTCCAAATCATTTGAACAGTGGTGAGCGAACCTCTTAACCAAATGTAAAATGACAAAAACTGTTAAATAAATAGAGTGCGAAAAGATGTATAAGAAAAGATTAAAGAAACCGATAAGGTACCAAAAAAAAAAAAAAAAAAACACCCATGAAAAAAAAAAACACAAGAATAAACTGAACTAATCATACATGTATATAGAGACATGAAAACAAAAGAAAAAAGTGGATTAATTACTGCAATTTTAGAGAATAAAGAATGTCAAAAATAATAAATTAGTCAATATGTTGAAATAATGATATTTTGTTGAAATATAACTGACGTTGTCATTATTAATCATAATATATTTTTATATGTATCACTTGTTTATGCGCTTGCCAACAGTAGATTTCACAAGTCTCATAAAGTTCTGCTGTTCTAGATCATTGATGATGCCCTTGTCAAACCAGCTGGAGGAAGACAACGGTTATACATCTCATGTGGTTGCCATAGAAACAACCTCTCTCCTATTAAAAATAGATACTTAGTTAGACACGGAAGAAACAAATTAGTAAACTAAAGAAAAATCAGGTCATCTTTTTTCCTTAGAGAAAACTCAAAGGGTCCACATAAAGTATTAGGGACACGGAGTTACCCCATAATACAGTATATACATCTATACAATAATACAACAAGAAAATCAGAAGATGAGCTATCCTCAGTATCATGCACAATTTCCACACTTGTTACAGAACTCCTCTAGTCACGAAATCTCATTATCAAGAGACATTAACAAACTCTTCAAACTAATCCACACGCTTTATTCATTCTGGACCAATCCATGACCTTCTCTAACTTTTTGCAATATGCAATCGTCACTGACCAATCAAATCATCCACAGAATCCTCTCTGCCAATGCTTTGTCCGGGCACATCATTAGAAAAGCCATCTATGATTGTAGACTTGTCTAATCGCATTACGGTCAAAATGAGTGGTGCTGACAGACCAACAGAGAGAGCAGAACACCTCAGATAGGAGACAGATTCTTAAATATAACCAGCCATTCTCTTCTCCACTCATATGCCTACATGTCTCAGTCAGGACTGCTTCTAGTCCTTCTTTCTTACATACCCAAATACTTTCTATCCACTTCACACCTACACAGTGACCGAGTTGACTCTTGTGTCGAGCAAAACTGATAACAAGACACATGTTGAGCATCATGACAACAGCAAAGCAGCTCGGATTCTGCAGATGATTTACAACCTTGTCTCGACTTTAACATTATTCTACTGCTGCCTTGGAAACACTGGTATTGTGTTCAGGAAATGCAAATCATCTCAATCTATTTGCATCATAATTTTATTGTATTTAGTTATATTGTCTGCTGTATACCAAGCAACTTAAGTAAACCAGCTAAATGAAGCTATTCTATTTTCTAAAATGAATAATTCATATGAGGTGCATTTCTCAAAGCACATAGTATTGTTCAATGTAAGACAATGTTAATACTATTTACAATACCATTACAAATGCATTTATATGAACAGCATACAGTAAAACCAATTATTTTATGAAATGTTATTACAATTACAAAAGTAACTGATTTCGATTTGAATATATTTTTAAATGCAATTTATTAATGTGATGGAAAAGCTGAATTTTCACCAGCCAATAATCTTCAGTGTCTCATGATCCTTCAGAAATCATTCAGATATGCTGATTTGCTGCTCAAGAAATGTTTCTTATTATTATTTATGTTGAAAACAGCTGCTTTATATTTTTGTTTTGCATTGTTTGAATCAAATCAAAATCAGATCACGCTGCATTGTAATGGAGTGAATTGTATCATATCGCATCGTTATCTGCTTCATATGCATCTTTAGTGTTTTGTATCGTTGACTATGCATCGAGATGCGTATCACATCTGACTTAGTTATGGTGATGCAAATCCCTTATATAAATATAGATTATACACTCTAAAAATGGCTGGGTTAAAAATAACCCAATTGGCAACCCAGCACTGGGTAAATATTGGACAGAACACGTGCTGGGTTAAAGTAACCCATCATGCTGGTTTACACATTTTAACCCAGCATGCTGGGTTATTTAGAAAACCCAAGTTAAGAGTCATTTTTACCATTTGTGGGTTTGCATTTTTATGATTCTGGGTTATTCTTGCTGGGTTATTCTTATAATTTCACTTTTGCTTAACAAAGCAATCATGGATTAATAAATAATGAAGAATACAGGTTATTTAGACTGTTAAAAAATATTTTTAATGCCATCTGATATTCAAAAATGTGTACCAATGACAAACAACATGGAATTTTGCCTTTTTTTGTTTCCAGCAAATGCAAAAAATAAAAAATAAAATAAAAATCACAGAATTACAGTTAAAATAAATAAGAAAATGATTTCTAAATGACCTGTCTAGCTGTTTAACTATTACATTTTGACATGTTTAGCTATTTAAATACACAGTGAAATGACATTGACAATTAACATTCTTTAAATTTAAATGTAAAATAATTTAAAGATGTCCTTAAATTTATATAAAGTATATAAAGACTCCTATATAGGTAGATGTGCACTGCTTAGGGTAGTTCAACATATATAGTTCACCCAAAAATGAAAATTCAAAGATCTACTGTACACCTGAGAGCAGTGTACTCTGCTTTAGAGCCTGTCAACGGAAGGACAATTTTCAAATGAATTGCAAATTATGTTTTCAATTGGGTTTTCCACATGTGACAAAATCCAAACACAATTGCAAATCTTGAACAAAAACACTTTCAGAAACAACAAACATAAATTACCTTTTCAGTTTTCATGAATGCACAGTGACTGCCAAATTTCAAATGGAAAAGCAAAGTCCGTTTGCAGCTGTATTTTCCATTTATTATGACTAATAAGCCTCTCATATTGATCAAATACTGCATCATAGCAGCTTTACAGTATTAAATAGGAAAATAGTGTGTAATAATGCAAAGGGACAACAGTCAACACTGAGTTTTCAGTTAAAGTCAGTTCATCACTGATTCAGTGATGTATCGTCCCTCTGTGCAATCAAGTTGATGATATGGCTTGATATTAATTGTCCCCAACTAAGGAAAACCAAGGAACCAAAACTCCATCGGTGACAGAATGGAGAAAAAAAACCTTGGGAGAAACCAGGCTCAGTTGGGGGTCAGTTCTCCTCTGACCAGACGAAACCAGTAGTTCAATTCCAGGCTGCAGCAAAGTCAGATTGTGCAGAACAATCATCTGTTTCCTGTGGTCTTGTCCTGGTGCTCCTCTGAGACAAGGTCTTTACATGGGATCTGTATCTGGGCTCTAGTTGTCCTGGTCTCCGCTGTCTTTCAGGGATGTAGAGGTCCTTTCTAGGTGCTGATCCACCATCTGGTCTGGATACGTACTGGATCTGGGCGACTGCAGTGACCCTCTGATCTGGATACAGACTGGATCTGGTGGCCACGGTGACCTCGGAATAAGAGAGAAACAGACTAATGTTAGCATAGATGCAACATAAGAACAAGTACATGAGGTGTTACTAATTACCATGTCTACTTTTTCACTGTGTTGCACGTTACCTGCCAAAACTCAAAGGGAATCGCAATTACTTTAGCAATCTACTTTAGCCTCACATGGAAAACTGTCAATTTTTGCCAGAGGTGGGACCATACTATGGAGAGTGTTTGTATTGGGAGGTGATGTCACTAAAAGTCAATTGTGCCAAATGCTTTAAACAATGGAGGTTAAGGCACTACTAAAGGCTGCTGCCACTCCGAGAGATGCGTGTTAAAGAACAGACAGTGCAACCCGGATCTCCCTATATTCTTGGCACCTCACACAATAAATAATTCTGTCATTTTTACCCCAAATGCAACTACTATCCCCTGCTAACAGTTAGAGCCACATGGTACTATTGGTCAATATTCACTATTAACCAAATGCTTTTCACCTGAGGTATAAAATATAGGGTAAGATGCAAATAGGTAAATAAGAGTAGAACGGCAATGTTGTTTTGCTGACGTGCATCAGAGTGCAAACAGTGAGAGATTTGGGGTAAAAACTACAGAATATATCCCAATAAAAAACATGCCCCATAATATAGTCCCACGCTTGACACAAATTGACAGCTTTCTGTGTAAAGCATCTGTAATTCAAATACTTTTCCATTGCGTTTGGACTATGTCACAATGTATGCGTCCACATGTGGAAAAATGCAATTAAATATACAATTTGCTATTTATTTGGAAAATAGTCCAGAATATCCTTACCTGTCCATTGATTATGATCAATTCCTGAGAGATCTGCTGGCATTTTTAAATCGCCATGACAATTGGATGGGGTTTTGTGGACTCTGCTCGGTTAAGGTATTCCATGTTTGTTCCAACCTTTAAAATAAAGTAAAAAAATAAAATAAAATAAAAAAATATACAAATTGTTATATCTAAGCAGAATATGATATAGTCATTGGCTGAAAGGTGTGCTTTCAAACTGTCTAATCAATGGGATGTTCCAGTTATTATAAAGCACAGTTTTATGTTAATATGCTGGCTATATCAAACAAACAAAGTCACTGGCACAGATAAGGGCGATAACACTGCATGCGCGCACACAGACATTTCTATGACAAGTCACGCAGGTACTGGGTTACTCCGCAGCTTTAAAACAGTCCATATATAAACACTTATAGATGTACCAAAGTGATAAGGACAAGTCAAAAACACGAGCTGGAAAATTGGTATATGATGTTTACGCTGCTAAATTAGGTACATTCTGAACACAAAGTTCATATATGTGCGTTTAAGTTACGTGAGGGTTAACGTTAGTTGATTATAACAGACAAGCAATTATGTAAAATGTATAATAAACACGAACTTACCGTTAGACACATCAATAAGACTGCACTCGACGAGTTATTCTCTCACAAATGTATCCATGTGCTTTTCTGACAGGAAAAAACACATTTTGAATTATAATTTGTATGTAAAAAGACTTTATAAACCACAAAAGCATCAAAACACCTCACTTAGTCAATCGCTGTGCGTGCGCCACTTTGAAATGCCCTGAGACGTCAATTCTTTTCCAGGAAATTTGTTCGAGAATTTACTGAACCGGTTTATTTGAACTGGATCGTCGGTTCTTTTAGACCTGCAGTCCGACTATATTGTACGTAATTTCTATGATTTACATGTCGATATGGACAACTGTAGGCATTTACATTAGAGAGCAGAAAATCGTATTCACTTTTTGAACTCATTTGACTCACTTAAATGTTAAATTCGCTTTTCAGTGTCAGAAACGACTTTTTCCTCTATTTTCACAGGTATTCGCATATTTCAGCCATCCGTCAATGTCTGAAACTTAATAAAACTATTAATCTGTCGTCTCACGATTATGCGAGTCACGTAACGTAGGTTGGCCGTTTGAGGTACGTTAAACAGTTCATCATTTAACGTAAATAATGTTGGCCTGTAGACGTTTAACAGTATTGTTGCCGCAAAAAAAGTTATAATTCTGCCAATTTAAAATAATTATTAATGAAAACATTTAAAAACTTACCTTAAAACAGTTGAAAGCCGTGGCTTTGCCCCGTTGTTCTTCCAAAATGACAGTTGGGGAGCGATTTAAACATCTTCAAGGCGCGTTAAATAACCCAGCGCTGACCTGAAACAACCCAGCGATGCAACCCAGCAGGTTTAACCTAACACCTGGTAAACTGAAACTACCCAAAAGTGTTTAAAAAGAAATAAAATAACCCAACAAAATTACCCAACAGACTCAACCCAGCATTTTGGGTTAAAAAATAACCCAGCCGTTTTTAGAGTGTAGAATTACTAAACACAGTTGTTATCACAGTTAATGAAATTTCTATTTAGTCAAGACGTACTCAATTTAAACATTTAAATAATTAAGCAAATGAATTCAGCAAAACATGGCAAATTGTTGCCTTAATTTTATTTAACACCTTTTTTTTTTTTTACAAAATGAGACAGTAGAGAGTAAACAGGAAAGAAGAAACAAATGAGGGGTAATGGATCAGAACATTACACAGGCTGAATATGCATCATTATTTCTGTAAGTACACAACTCTTCAGCAATGAGCGAGCCACAGCTCTCACATGTACTGCTATGATTAAATACAGTTATGCTGGCTGACGGCACACACCACACACATACAAACTACCCTACACTGTCCCCGAGCTCATAGTATCCTTCCTGTCAGCGGGTATATAAGTCAAGATGAACTGGGGAGAGCATGGTCTCTTGGCCTTTGAAAACAACAGTCACGGGTCTGACATGTGCATCACATTCCTTTCTTACAGGAGTCGAGTCAAATGACCGCAACCTCCTGTGATCCAAACGCTTTTGATCTGTGACCTTCTCTCACAGACAAGCATGCCAGATACTGTAGGAGCTTCATGAAATTAATAGAAATATGAAGCTAGAGCATAAATAAATGGATAAATGTCTTTCAGTGTCATGTTGGATTTCATGTTCAGAGACCCAATAAGGATGAGGGGTATGACCAAACTATTTTACAAGAAGTTTATATGATGATAATAAACTGTATTAAGATATTGAAGCTTTTTTTGCTGGGAATTAAATAAAGTAATAGTAGTAGTAAAACATATTTGATAATCTGTTGAAAAGAATAAATTGAATCGATAACTAAATAAATGTAAAAAAATATATATACTTATTACTATTTAATTACATTTATTGAATTTGTTTTAATAACTATTTAAAGCTGCAGTGGGTGAGACGTTTCGGTTTAAAAATAACCCAAAATCTGTATGGAAACAAATCAGTGTTTAAAACTTTCATACAGTTGCCTTACCCACAAGGTTATAAAAATGTGTTTTAATTTGAGGTATCAGGTCGGATTTCGCAAAAAATCTGTCCGTTCACAAGCAAACCGGAAAAAGTGCCCGAGCCTGTTCATCTCAATATCAACATCGGACTGCTTTTCAGAGACGAAGACAACTCAGAGACTTCAAAGGATTTCTAATCGACCCAGGGGTGGACTTTTTTTCTGGCTTGACAGGTAAGATATCTTGCAACCGTTATGTTGAATGTCATCATTTCCTAACTTTCGTAGCATTTTATTTTAAAACACTTGTTTTCGATGAGTGAAAAATCAGTGGAAGAACGTCACCTGCTCAAAAGATGTTATTTGCCGATATTTGCCTTTTTTTTTTTTTACATGCCGTCTTTTCTTTGTGAGTGTTGATGTTGTTAGTGACGTTTGCTTTGATAAAATTATAACCTGTAATCAAAACACGTAAATAATTACAGTTTCTCCACAAGTGGACTTTTGCACCACATTCTAATTTTTTTAGATGCACCTGTAACTTGCACTTTTTGATGAAATACAACTCAGTTCAGGCACTGAAAAATAAAAGGTCCTGTTAATATCCAGTAATCTATTTTATTCTTAGTGTTTTTAAATAAGTTGACTCATTATAGTCAACTGCCCTGAGGATATCTAAACAAATACAGTCATGTGAGTAATGAAATCTGCTCGATGATGTAACTATTAATACCTAACAACAGCTGTGTATACTGTTTTTGGTAACTATGAGGTTTAGAGTCAGAAGTCCAATAACAGGATAGCCTATTTCATGATGAAGAGACATATTTACACAGAGATGAAATCTGAACAACATTCAGCTGCATCAATTAATGTCCTTGGAAGAGATGTGTGGCTGTTTTAGCACTGGCAAAAAAGAAAAATAAAGAATAAAACAAGCTATAAGAAATGAGAGAGAGGACATTAGAATGAGCATTTTCTGTGTGATACAGACAGTTTGCTGAGAGGAACACAATGAAAGCTTACAGCAGTCCCATTATTGCTAACCTGATATTGAGAAAAGAAGGACAGGGAGTGCAGAGAACATGACAGATAAAGGAAGGAAGAACAGAAAAGAGAAAAACTACAGTGAGTGCCATTAAGACAGAATCTATTGAGAAATGAAGAATGACATTTAGTCATCTCAGTGATTTTATGAGACACTCTTTGAATCTTAAAATCGCATTAATAGTTTTTATAATCCCTCAGAGATACTAGAATTGATTTTGAAGTGTTATTTCCCCTTTTAAAAATCTTACACAAATCTTAAGTTATTAATATATATATATATATATATATATATATATATATATATATATATATATATATATATATATATATATATATATATATATATATATATAAGGCTGAGCAATCAAAATGAGTATTTGGATTCATCTCAGAGCATTCCTCTGCCAATCTCTGAAGTTTCATGACCTGGGAACCTCAGTGACCCTCAGAAAGTCATATTCGGAGCCTCAAAGAACAGTTGCTCTGACCTTTACAAAGGTTCTGAAATCTCCGTATGTCTGTGTCAGAGTGGCACTCTGGCACACTCTGAACTTCCATGATCCTGGAATTTGCAGAAATACTGTACAGTTGAATTTGGTGACCGCTATGACCCAGTGCTGCATATCTGCAAAATTTAGGGGGTGGGGGGCTAATTTTGTTGGCAATGTTGCCATTTTTAGTGTAGCTAAGTATGTTGAGAATTGTGAATAAAAGATCACAGGTCAAACTCTTACTTGAAAGCTATTGACCCAAACAGCTATTTTATGTGATTTTGGCATGCTGGAGATTAAAATTGTTAATATTTTCCTGCCAAACTTGTTGCTATGATACTGTACATTGCAGAGTCTGAGCTGCTAGGTATTATTTATTTAGTGACACATGGGAACTATTTAGTCGGGTCTCTGAGGATTGAAGCTGGACTCTCTACACTACAGACAGAAGGATGCTGAGAAATTCTGTATACAGAGAATAAAACATGAAGTATAAAGTATACTTACTTAATGCACATTCACACTGAAAACATTAATGAGGAGCTATATTAGCTTCCACACATGAATAATAACATCTTAATAAGTGTTTAAATGCATCAGTTATTTAGTTGCTTTAAACGCTTGAGCAGTCGGGGAATTCTGTTTGTTTGCTTTTATCGTTCATCAACTGGTGGAATATTTTTTTAAAGAGATTCCTGAGATATTGCTCATTTGTGCCATTATTATTATAGCTGTGGTGTGGACCTCTGTTACTCTTATACAATTAATAAAACTTAATAGTTATTGTCATAGCTACCATCCTCTGCGTGAATGGGTATTAATTCATATAAAATATGATATAATATGACACTAAAATAATATTTAACATAAATGCAGGTGTTGAAAAAAGTTCACATCTACATTTGAATATGAACCTAACAGAGCAAAAGCATAAAGCAAAGAATGAATCGAAGGAGAAACAAAAAAAATCTTAGTGTATATGTGTGTTACTGCTCAGTGAGCCATCTACTGTAAACGTCAATGTCAGTTCTCTTTTTTCATCATCTCCTCTTCCTGCTCTGTTCTTTCCTCTCTCCCCATGTTGGTATCGATTGTGTTCTTGACTGAAAGATGCCAGTTTGACAGTTTTGTTGCTATGGTAAAAGTATTCAAAGAATAAGCACAGAAACATAGTTTGTCTAGGTCGGAATTTATCAGATTTCATTGAAAGAATAACATATTTTTTCGCAGCTTTCAGGCATTTGCTGTATTTTAAAACGTGAGATTGATAGTTCTTTACAAAATGCAAACCCCACGTCTACTATGTACAGCACACCCCAGTGCCCTAGAGAAATCACTCTATCAAGTGCAAAGGCTATTTCTCACATTTACTTCCAGAGTGGTGGAGTTCAAGCCAAACTCATATTAGATTACATTCCAGAACTCTCAAATATACCATATATATTGTATTTTCTTAAATATTCACTGACAGTTATTCATGATATCGGTTTGGTTTTGCATTAATGTTTTGAAAGTACACAGTTTTACAACAGGTGCCAAGTAATATGTGGTGTCTAACAAAACAAGAAAAAGACATGTTTAAAAGTTATATTACAGATTTAATTGAATTAGAATCATATGAAAGCTGAAAAACATTAGGAAATTCAACAGCTGTTAAAATAAAGTGCATGTAGAACCAGTAAGGAAAAAAGTACTAACCGTTGACTTTTTTTGTGCTAAATATGTCCCTACTTACTATAAATGCCTTGATGAAACTGAAAATGTCAAGTAATCATAACTTAAAAGCCACCATTATTGTAGCAATCACCTATTTATATTATATATAATTTTATATTATGAATACAAATGAATGTCTCATAAATTGATCAATCAGAGTTAAAAAAAAAAAATTCAAAAGAATGATGGATGCCACAGACTTTTATTTTTGGAGGAGTAGTGGAATTTTCACATTCACATTAATAAAACATGATTTTACTATTGTAATTGTTACTTTATTCTTAAAATATTATGACATTAGTCTTATTTTAAATTTGTTATTTATCAACAAGGAACAAAAATGCTGCCGTATAGGCTGCTGAACCCAAACACAATTTTGGCAAACAAACAAAACAGTAAAACATAGTGAAGGGATATATTTTAATTATTTGTTAATAAGTCAATGTTCCAAAAATTTATTTGACGAATCAGACTCACCATCTCCTCATTGGACGCGCCTTTAGAGAGAAAATCATCTAAAAAATTACAGAATAAAATAGTTTTTGTTTTTTATTTGAATTATTTCACTTTAAAATAGTAATTTAAGGTATTCTACAGATATATTTATCATGTCGATGAAGCCCCAAGTAGACCATTTTCAGTTCCGAATGATGTATACCAGGGATCCTCAAATGTGGCCCATGAGATGCACTGTCCTACAAAGTTTAGCTCTAACCCTAATCAAACACACCTGAGCATGCTAATCATTGTCTTCAGGATCATTTTTAAATCACAGGTAGGTGAGTTTGATCAAGGTTGCAGCTAAACTCTGCAGCGTATAGGCCCTCCAGGACAAGATTTGAATAACCCTGATGTATACTCTTACCTTTATGAGCAAAAATTAAGTTTCCACAGTAAAAAAAAAAAAAAAAAGTGATCACGCTGATGGATCCATGTCCTGCAAAGTGCACTTTATCATCCACTCTGCACAAACAATTGGATATGTGCCTAACAGTGCTCATTTATCTAGGAAAAATGTTTAAATTAATACTGTGAAATGCATCAAGTGTTTAATGTCTGTTTATTTTAGGCAATTTGTGTAGGTTTGAGAAGGCTACTTTGATCAAACATAATGCTCAACTCACTGTCTGCTGCTGCAGCTTGGTCATTCCTTTACAAAAAAGAAAATCTTGAATTTTAAAAGGATACAATGTTCCAAATTTATTTCTAAATTAATTTAATAAAGAAACAAAAAGAAATATGACCACTTTGCCATTAAAACCCAAAACTGAACTATTTTAAAAGCTGTGTAATGGGGAAGAGAGAGAGAAAACACGGTACCCAGCTGGACTCAGGCCTAGAATTCACATAAGTTTTTGGACACGGGCCGAGCCCATGCAGGGCTCTATTCGCCCCTTCCTTTCAATGAAAAGTTCCCCCCAGCTCGGCGGGCCCCCATATGCACCTGCATACCCTGCATGCCCTGACGCTACACCACTGTGTAATCCCCAAAAAAGCATACCTTGCAACAAAGAAAATATCGGGACAAAAATATATGAATAATATTAATAATTATTAACACTTACAGTTGGCTTAAAAGCATTGTGTAAGTGGGCAGAGTTGATGAATTACTATATAAGGATGTGTTTTGAGGACAACGTATTCAGTTAATTCATTTTTATGTGAGGTTCAAGAGGTTCTTAACTTATTGGGCTTATTAGGAACAAAAGCAGTCAATGGCTCTTTAATACAATTACATTTATAGATTATAATTACAGGCATTAAATATATTTTGGCTCAAGAAGCTTGTAAAATGCTACTTAATGTGATTATGATTATCGTGCATCATTCAGAGAATGGCAGTGTATTTGATACAGATGCTCATGCAGTCTTCTCAAAAACAGAGCAATGCTTTCAAATACCACAAATATAAAGTCAATTAAGACAGTAATAATTTTTAAATTCAGCTTCTACACGGACTGTGGTAACACCTGATCACAAATTCCTCATAAAATACACATTCGATAGTTCACATAAAAAGCAAAATGACAAAATGAAAATGAAAATTACTCTCTCAATGACAATGTCAGAAGTAAAAAAATGAAAAAACTTAAACTGATTAAAATTGTGTACAGTATGCTCATTTAAACATTCTTTTAAGATATTTTGTCCTGGTTTCATAAACAGGGCTTAGCCTAAACCAGGATTAGGCCATTGTTCAATAAGGACATTTAAGTAATTTTTATAAACATGCCTTAGAAAAAAAGCATTACTGGTGTGCATCTTGAGACAAACCAGAGGCACTGACATGTTTTAACATCAGTCAGTGCAAGGTTCTTTCAGTTGAAAGAGCTCAGATTTACATTTTAGTCTAGGACTAAAACTAGGCTTTTCTTTTTCTTGTTTTTTTAAGAACTCTTGTAGGGAATGTCACTGTATGATTCACTGAAGAAGCCTTACTGCCAAAATGTTTGATTGTTCTTTACTGGTATTTGCTTACAACTGATTAAAAAATAACACACAAACCACAGATGGGAGCACACTGATTTATCTCTGGGACTGAGCAATAACATTTCTCAAACCCTTCTTACCAAAACCACAATGATTATTTTAATATATTCAGACATATTAATATCTTATAACAAGATGACATTCTGTACAACTGGCAGCATTTATTCTCTGTTTTCATGTTGGGCAGACTACTGCTTTGGCAACAGTTCATTATCTTTCAGCACAATGTACTTACTTGTAAGCTCCATCTTAAAATAAAAAGTTAGGAGGATATGCAATGTTACAAAGAACTGTATTATTGAAGAACATTTAACCTCACATCTAATCCCAAATTTATCACCCAAACTTTACGATATGATGACATACCATATTGATTTTAGTCTTTGTGTTCCACTAATAATTAAATGTTACTGAAACATTGTTTAATGGTTGAAGGGGGGTGAAATGCTCATTTTCACTCAATCTCCTGTTAATCTTGAGTACCTATAGAGTAGTACTGCATCCTTTATATCTCCAAAAAGTCTTTAGTTTTATTATATTTATAAGAGAAAAATTGTCTGTGCTGATTTTTTTCGGAAAAACACGAGCGGCTGGAGGCGTGACTTATGGGCGGAGCTAAATAATCACGAGAGCACGTAAGCTTTTGCGTTGAGAGCGTTTGGAAGTTGTGACATTACCGTGAGGAAAAAACCATCATCCAAAACAAACCATGGCTAACAGTTTCAGCCGTATATTTATGATCCATAATCAAATCCCGAGGCTGAAATTGAACAAAAGCAGCAGCAGCATCGACTACAGCAGGACGTCTCTATGTGGTATGTATTGAAACTGTATATATTTGCTTAGCGGTTTTGGAAAATGACTAAGTTCCACTTTATGTCGTCTTTTTTTTTTTCTTTAAAGGTGTACAAGGTTTACTTGATGTGCTTACGCGCCGATAGCTAAGTTAACAACACAGAGATATTTGAAGCAGTTTTACTCACCGCCTGCGGTTCCAACACACAATCGTGACCCTTTTTCGTTGGGACTGCATTATCCTTAAGAAATAAACGATACGCAAATCCGTCATCAAACTGGGCCTTGTTTGTAAAACAAGCATCTTCAAAATGCAGGGAACAAACAAAAACACTTGCACAACTCCGTTGATGCTCTGTAAAAATAAACTCAATCCACTGGTCCCTTAATGCTGTTTTTTTTTTTTTTTTTTGGTAATCTGTGCAGGGTTGTCTTGCCCTGGCAACCAAAAACACACTCCTTTTATGACATTTCGCTCTCTCACTCTGGTCAGTGAATGTCTCTGCTCTGCTGTATGGGTGTGCGCGCGCTCTTCCGGGAGAAGTGCCCTTAGGACCTATATAAGGAAATTCCGCTTCATCTAACGTCACACAGATCCATACTCGAAAAAAACTTTCCGAAACTTGTGACAAACCGGAAGGAGTATTTTTGGAACAAAAATACTCCTGCAAACGTCCAACTTAATTTTTGAAACTTTGTCCATGTTTAGCATGGGAATCCAACTCTTTAACAGTGTAAAAAACTCAGTATGCATGAAATAGCATTTCACCCCCCCTTTAAGTAACCACATAAAGTGTGCCATATATTGTATAACTCTTCCGGGAGAAGAGTTATACAATAACTCTTCTAATAAAGAGTTATACAATAACTATACAATAACTGCAAACGTCCAACTTAATTTTTGAAACTTTGTCCATGTTTAGCATGGGAATCCAACTCTTTAACAGTGTAAAAAACTCAGTATGCATGAAATAGCATTTCACCCCCCCTTTAAGTAACCACATAAAGTGTATATTGTATAACTGTCAGGGTTTTGCCCTGACACTCTGTATTGTGTTTGTTTCTTGTGTCTATGTTGTCTTGCACATGGCCTAGTTGATTGTTTTTCTCAGCCATGTACTTCTCTAGCCCCTCCTCCTTGTTTCCTCTTTACCACACCCTCTTGTTAGCCTTGTTGGTCTAATTGTGCTCACCTGTTCCTTGTGTGTTTCCCTCCCTATTTATAGTGCCCCTTATCCTATTGTCTTTGCTGTTTTGTGTTGATATAATTTGTTTACATTTTTTATAACTCCATGTTTTATTTATTCTCTTGCCTGTCTTGGAGTAACTTGTGTCCCTTTTGGAAACTGGTCTTGTGGTGTTAGTTACTGCCCTGACCTGTTTCTGTGCATTGGCTCCCTTGTCTAGCATCTGGTGTGCTTCAGAGTTAATGGTCAACAAGTATCTGTGCTCCATCTCTCTGGTGTCTCCACCAGCCTAGTCTTGCTGCCCCCTCTGCTGCTATAGTATTCTGCCATTTCATGTCTGTGGCTGTTCCAGTGGCCTTCCCTAGCTGTCTCGGTTTACTGTGTTCCTGTTGTGGTAACACTTGTGCATCTCACAACCCTTTTGTATCGGTCTGTTGTCAATAAACCCTTGTTACTTACTCACACTGCAATTAGGTCCTTCTTCCAGATCCCTGACAATAACCTCCGTCTCTTTAAGAGATGGTACATAAAGCAAATTTTCATGCAAACATCCATCTCTGACCTTCCCTGATAAGTAGCTGGTGTGAAGATGGCATTAGCAGTTAGAGCACAGGTAGCTTAACTGCTGGTGATGGAGCACCAGAATAATTATGAAGAAATAAGTCAGTCGCTGTTGTAGTGTTTGCAGATTTATTTAGAACTGAGGAACCTGCTGACTGAGGAGAAAATATAACTTAGAAAGCATTTACTTTTCTAAAAACATCACAGGACTGTTAGGAAAGGCTACTGGCATAATGAGCCTTGAGTATTTTTATTTTTTTTGCTGTTCTATAAATGTTTGCCAACAAATATCGTAGTTTGCCGCAGAATGAGAGCAATATGTTATTTTGAAGAATGTTTTACCTGCTTTTGTACATACACTCTTAAAAATAAAGGTGGTTCACAATGCCATTGATTAACCTTTTTTTGTCTAATTTTTTTGTCTTTTTGTCTAAATGGGTGAACCGTTAACATCTTAAGAACTTCTGTTTCACAAAAGATTATTTGTGGTGAAAGAAGGTTATTCAGGTTATTGAATGGTAAGAAACAAATGGTTATTTGTGAAACCACATATGGTTCTTCTATTGCATCGCTGTGAAGAACCTTTTGAAGCACCTTTATGTTTAAGAGTGTACAATCTCAGAAAAAAAGCTGTCAATGGCGCTTTCAGATGGTACTGATAGGTACTACTTATATGTATCTTTAAGGTAATTACATTTATCTTTTAAGGGGAAATAAGGGACAAAAGGTTACCTTTCTAAAGGCTACCACTCAAGTGTCAGCTTTTGTACCCTTTTTTCTGGGAGTCAGAAAAAAACATCTGACAACACAGAATTTCATTGTATGAAAGACACTGTGACATTCTTTAAAATGTTGTCTTGTGTTCAGCAGAAGAATGAATATCATACAGGTTTGGAATGACATGAAGAGCGAATAAATGACAGATTTTTAATTTTTGCATTCACCTAATCCCCTTTCACACTACAGGTTGGACCCGGAAAATTGCAGGAACATTGCAGGGTCGCCTTCTGTGTGAATGCAAACACATCCCAGAATGAGCGCTGTGTGAACAAAAGCCAGAACAAATGCCATAAACGGTGTGTCGTAGTGATTTGCGGCGAAAAAAATATGTGCAAACTATAATGATGCAGAGATCAGTTAGTTCCTCACTTTCCACGCTGAATCTGAGATCGTTCGCCAGCTTAAGTGAAAGTTAACATGCCTAGTGTTTTCGTCACGTAAATTGCACGTCACATTCTGATGTCACATGTCACACGGGACCTTTACAGGTTGTGTGTGAAGGAATGCACACACATATTCTGGGTAATCACTGGCAGTGTGAAAGGGTCAAATTCTAGCAACCTGGGAACAATTGCCAGGTCACATTACCCATGTATTTTCCGTAATGGCTGTGTGAAAGGGGCTATACAGTACTATCGCTTGATCATCATTAAGTGCTTCTCCAGTAGAAAACCAAACACCTTTTGTTTTCTTAGATATTCAAATCTTCACTGCAACTCTGACTTGGGTCTGTGCTCTGCTGCTGCTCTTTTATTGTTGTAACTCAATGTGGAACAAATCAAATTGTTGCTTAAAAAGCTTGTGTAATCCAGTGATGTAGAACTAATTATCAGGTTTGAAACAATAATGCAACTTCCCTTTATGAACCAGAGAGACAAGTTTAACTGAATACACCTCATATATATTTATCTGTTACTTTAAGTTACTCTTCAAAGGTCAGATTGCATTTTTATGCCAAGTCCTGTACATTACTGACCTATAGCACTTAAAAGTTTATTTTAGCAAAACTAAAGGTGTGACCTTAATGAGGGATCACACAGACATCGCCTCAGGCTTTAAAAACATGTAGTAATTACAAAGAGGTCCTGAACACTTCTAGCTCCGTCACACCTGGAGTAAAACTCAAATCTCAACTCCCACATGCTAATAAAATAAAGTCTGATTTAAGCAGCTATGCAAGTAAACACAAAACCATGCGTGGGGTCTACACTCCTCAATGACTGGGTGACATTTTCAAGAATGCGATGAACCCTCTGCTTTAAAATATTGTGGAAGACCTTAGTGATGTAGTCTCATCTGAAGTAATTACTGCGGAGAAGTGAGGGCTTGACAGCTTCTTCACGAAGAAACTTGCTGTGGAAATTGAATTAATTTGTTTAATTAACACACAAACAAAGAGCTCATTATTGAGGCCAGTGGTCACTTTGCTAACGGCAAAGAGATTCAAAGCCTGTAATTAGCATCAGCATACTGTATTATCAAAAACAAATGCAATTTAAAGGTGTGAAAAGAGCATAAACAATCAAGTTAAATTTAATTTCTCCTGTTCTCTTGACTTCATGAACTGTAAATTACTCTAGAGGATGAGAATTGCATCCTGCATTTTTTTTAATCATTACTATTGAAAAATGCTTAATTTAACTGTGTTTTTTATTATTATTATTATTATTACTAACTTTCAAACTTATGGAGTCATTAAGAATGTCACAAAGTAATACTTTTATTCTGCAAGAATGCATTAAACTTAAAAGTGACAGTGAAGACATTTACAGTATAACGTTACATACAACAGATTTCAAATAAATGGTGTTATTTTTAACTTTCTATTCATTAAGGAATCATGAAATGTATGAAAAGCAACTCTTTTTAAAATCAGCATATTAGACTGATTTCTGAAGGATCATGTGTCACTAAAGACTGGAGTGATGATGCTGAAAATCAGCTTTACCATCATAGGAATCATTACTTTTTAAAATGTATTAAAACAGAAAACTTTTATTTAAACTGTAATAATATTTCACACTGTTTCTGTTTTTACTGCATTTTAACTAATGCAGCTTGGTGAGCATAAAAACTTTTATAAAAACAAATCCCAAACTTGAAGAGAAGTGTACATTAATTTTACAGTAATGTAAACAAATTAACTTAGTAAATGCAAATATAAAATGTAGTTAACACACATAATACATGTGTACTTCACATTTAGCCCATTTACGATTTTCTTTATCTGTCATACACCTAAACAGTAATTAAGCAGCACCAATGAACAACAGGACCAGAAACTTTAATTGATCAAATCAGTACTCTGACAGGATTCTTAGTAGAGCTCATGGAATGGTTCTACCAAGAATCTGTATTTCAAAATGTTTTCCCAGAGGGACAAACAAAACAGTCTTAATGGCGGCTCCATAGAACATTTTTTAAAGTCTAAGTTGCTGCTTATCAAACTCAGGCAGTGAAGAGAAAATCCTGACCACTCACAGGAAATGCTAATTGACCCTTCTGAATGCTAAACAAACTGTGACGTCCTATAGCATTCATTCAGCAGCCCTTTTTCACTCTCTGTCTGTAGCACTTTATGCATGCTCTCCAGAAATCAATTCAAAGATTACCCAGAAGTCAATAGAAAATAAACATCAGAGGTCGGCAGAGAGGGAAGATTACAGAAAATCATCAGTGAGATGGAACGCCACAGACAGGAAACACCTGGGAGATGACTTACAAATATGTTTCTATCTACGTTATCAGACTTAAGTATTCAGGCAACGTATACACTGCAGCTAAATTCGGCTGTCTGTCACTTCACCTTTTAGTGATTAATCCTGTTGGTAATACCTTATCCTCAAAACATGCAAATATAAAAACATTCAAACATTTTGCATTCACATAATAACCTCTCTCTCTCTCTCTCTCTCTCTCTCTCTCTCTCTCTCTCTCTCTTTCTCTTTCTCTCTTTTTCTGCTTATTTATTTCTTATTTTTGTTGTCTGTTTTGTTATTTGTTTTTTGTTTTAGTTATTTGGAGGGTCGTGTGCTGTCTGTCAGTCGGTGGCATGGCGGCCCAACAAACACAGGTGTTGAATACACTCACGAGACGCCACGGAATTAAGGTTGCGTCAGCTGTGAGCATTGAGGCATGTTGTTTGGCCGTTGGAGAGTTAGTTGGACATTCTAGCATTTTGTCAACGTCTAGAATGAACAATGTGAAAGTTAGATAGTGTAGACAAGGCAAATTATTTGGTTGAGCAGGGAATTGTCATTTATGGGGAATTTATTTCAGTTCTACCACTTTCTATGCCAGCAAAAAATGTAATCATTTCGAATGTACCACCTTTTGTCAGTGATGTGATTCTAACGCAAGCGCTGTCGCGTTATGGCAAACTGGTGTCATCAATAAAAAAAGATCCCAATCAGTAGTGAATCGCCGTTATTGAAGCATATCGTTTCATTTAGGCGCTTCGTATACATAATAATTCCAGATGATGCCGATTTAGATTTAACTTTGAATTTTCAAATTGAGGATTTTAGTTTTTTGATTTTCGGCACGACTGGTCAAGTCAAATGCTTTGGATGCGGATTGAAAGGTCATTTAATTCGGAATTGCCCAAACAAAAATGTTGAGGGAGAAAAAAGTAATGAAGTTGTACAGGGTAGGGAAAATGATGGAAAATAATTTAATGTGGAAAGTTCGGCAGAGGTGGAGAAGATGGTAGATTGTTCGATTGACCGATGAATGTGAGTTGGAGGGCAATCAGTTGTGCCCTACTTGACTGTTGGAAACTTCGGAATGGACAAATCTCTGTTCCTAATGGACCGTCGGTGTTTGGATCTCTCGAAAATGCTGTTTTTTTTTTTTTTATCAACATGATAAAATCTGGTATCTTTTTCAAATTCAAAGGACTGAAAATTTTCACTCAATTTTTTTGGTTACTGAATGAACCCTTGATACTTAATGCAAGATTAGATGTTTCTGCACCTAATTTCCTACCAGGATTTAGTAGAGTTAGAGCAGAGTTAGAGTTAGAGTAGAGAGTAGAGTTTACAAGACTCAGGAATTTATGTTTTAAAAAATGTATTGTGTTTAACTGGGCCTGTTTTTCAAAATGTAGAAACTTTTACTGAAAAGCTTGGAATTTGATCTGTTCGTTCAGTTTCTCGTTATCTGAATAAATTGAAAGAAGTGTTTACGGATGAAGAAAAATTGATGTTAGAGGAATTCTCTTTAGGAAATAATATCCCTGACAGTGAAGATATGTTTCCTTGTTTGTTAATTCAACCAAAAATTGAAGAGTGTTCGGGATGTTTTATTCAACAAAGGAAGTTTTCATCTGTTGATTTTTTTTTCATGTGTTGGAAAAGAGCTGTATAAAATGTTTGTGCTCGCTCTAAACAAAAAAAGTTGAATAATAGAGTTGATATGCCTTGGCGTGCTGTTTTAAAGCTGGGTGATGAGGTAAGACCTGAATGGAGAGTATTGTACAAGCCACCATTATCTAAAGAACAGGGGATTTGCAATGGAGAATCTTGCATGGAGTTGTTGCAGTGAATTCTTTTATTTCAGTTTTAGATCCGAAGAATAACTTTGGTTGTCCTTTTTGTTTAAAAAAAAAAAGACTGTGTTTCATGCAATGTGTCAGACTTGGACCTTTGTTTGAGATGGTAGAAAGACTGTGTAATAAGTTTAAAGAGTGTTTTTATCCTGAGACATTTATTTTTGGTTTTAAATATGATCAAAAAAAGCGAGTTGTTTTTTTTAATTGTTGAATTTTATTTTGGGTCAAGCAAAGTTGGCAATATACATGAGTAGGAAAAACAAAATAGAGAAAAAAAAAGCAATGATGATGTTGTTTTTGTTTTTAAATCGTTACTTAAAGTAAGAATTTTGATTGATATCAGATTTTACAAAGCTATGTGTGATCTTTGTACTTTAAAAATGAAATGGTGTAGTCGGGAAAGTCTGTGTAAAATTGATGATGAGTTATTTCTTTTACGTTATATCATTATACAGTACTATCCTAGTTTATATCAGATACTAGTTTGTTTCTTCATATTTCTCTTACATCTACCCCCGTTAGAGTATCCATGACTGTATACTCATTGTAGATCACTTCGGACGTATGCTAAATCATTACAATCCAAAAAATGAACTCTGAGAAAGAATATCCAGTGAAGGGATTCAAACTTTTATTTCAACAAAACAGTGTTGAATTTACAATGAAGTAATGAAGAAAGTGATCGAATTGTTATTACAAACAATAGGGATGACATGACATCACAAGTTATCTAGCCAGAAAAGAAAATCTCGGCAGGCGGCCCTCAAGTTTTGTTCTACTATGAAATTGACGACGGTTTCAATAATTTCAGGTATCGCGAAACCATAATGTTTAGCGACTAACATCACACACAAATCCGTTATGCACGTACACAGACAGAGAGTCTCGTTAATGTAAATCTCGTCGCTACATTCGGCCGTCACATACAGAATTTTTCTGGTCGTTACACAAATCGGTGCCTTGCTGGTCATATACAAGCTCATCAAATCGGGCCACGGATTATTTTTCAGGCTTCTTACAACGTCCATTTCTTTCTTGAGATTTGTTATGCGCTAGGAATCCGTCGTACAATCATGATTCGGATCAGACGCATCTTCTATGATTTTACGCATCAGATCAATTTGCTCTCTGTAACATTGTTTAAACATAGAGTCTATGTTGGCTTTTACATGACACATCTTTCCTTCGGCACAGCCGCACTCCACTCGCTCATCCGCAGCAGCGCTGGTAGTGGCAGACATCCTTTTCAGAATTTGTTCCAAGACGTAAAGCGAGTGTTTTTTTTAAAATCCACGACGATCCAGTGTTTTTTTTTTTAATGGTTCAGATCTGTCGAAGTCTTATTATTTGAAAAATTAGACGTCGTCGACGATCTCATGGAACAAGCTAGCGCTAACGTCGAACTGCAGCGCGTGTTCACTCAATACTGCCACCATCGTAATCTCAGTTCTATTTACATAGTGCAAAATTTATTCGCGCAGGGAAAGTCGAGCCGAACCATCAGCTTAAACGCTAATTATATGATCCTGTTTAAAAATCCTAGGGACGTCCATGAAGTGGCGATGCTAGGTCGTCATATGTACCCCGGAAACACAAAATACTTTATGGAGTGTTATCACGACGCGGTCGACCGACCTTTCGGCTATTTAATGATAGACTATAAAGCAAAAACTCCGGAGCAGTACCGTCTCAGAACAGGATTGCTTTCAGATCGTCAAGTGGTTTATATCCCGAAAAAAAGAAGCGTGATCACCATGTCCGCCAGGCTTTGTAAGCATCTGCCGGTGTTAAAAATGCTACATAAAGCCACAACGACACCTTGTTTTACATTCGGCGTCTGACGAATTCATTCTAGCGCTCTGCGAAGTGGCTCTAAACATCCTCTACGGCATCATTCCGGTCAGCAGGCAACAGTACCAAAAACTGAAAAAGAGAAAAGCGGATATTAAATTTGTAGCCAATAAAAAAATCGGCATAGCGGCCAAGAAACGAGTCTTCAACCAGAAGGGAGGGTTCCTGTTACCGCTCCTCAGCGTCGCCGTGCCGTTTCTCACGAGCTTTATAGCAAATCGTTAGGATGGAGTATGCCGAAAAGATGTATTTAGTCCCTCACCATCAACTGGATAAGCTCAAGAGTGAAAATGCTCGCGAGAACATTCAACAGACCGTGGAGAGCGATTTTGACGCCGCCATAAGAAATATTTTACGCCGCGACGATTTGAATCCTTACGAAAAATGAAACTTTACAGCCAAACCCTGAACAGGTTTTTGACCGTCGTTAAACAAGGGGATCGTGAGAGCGGTGTTTTAACGCTTTCGTTACCCGATCTTGATCACGGTCCTAAAGACGAATCGCCGACTGCCGCTAACGTCGAAGACGCTAAAGCCGAGGAGGCTGTCATCGCCGAAGTTCTGAAGAACGTCCCGTCGAGAAGCATGAAAAACAGCAGATACATATTAGACAAGATGTCTAAAGCTAAAGGACTAAGCTCATGGAACGAATCCGGGGAGTTTGTGTTCAGGGGTAAAGCCGTACAAGGTTCGCACATGGTCGATTTGTTAAAAAATGTTACGGCCCCACAAAATGTTAGGGATGAACGGAGACCTCTGGGATGGTCGGAGTTTCTACGCACCTTTGGCGAATTAAACATCCCTTTTTCTACGGTGCCGCACCAACAGGTCAGACGTACGATTAACTCTCTAAAGAGTAAACCCGTAGAACCCCCATCACCGTCTGTTAGACCTTATAAAAGAAAAAAAAAAGGGAGAACATATTCACCTCCCTCGGGTCCTGATTTTGAAGACTCGCCGTAATGGCTGTAAATGTAACGACTCCTTATATTTTGCACGAGCATTAATTTGTATCTTATGATTAAATAAATAAAAGACGATAAGAAATATAATGGTTTAAGCTTTTTTTTATTTATACGTCAAACATGTCTGCACACAATGAACGCACGATAACATTTTATCATTACAAACATGCGGTCTCAATCTCTTCACAAAGAGGGACACCATTTTATCATTTTTAATATAATCATCGGTGTATAGTTTCATCACGTGGTTATAGTCGCAACCTCTGGCTAGATAATATAGAAAAAAAACACAGTGCTGTCCGCAGGTATCCGATGAATAATCCTGGACGCATCTGTTGGAATATAATACGTCGACGTCGTTGAAGTCTAGAAAGTTATTGATGCTGATTGGAAAGCGTGGGCTGTCGGGCGGATTACCGAAGCTGTCGAAAAAACAAGCGGCCCCCTCTCGGGCTAAATAAACGGCTAACCAATGTTGCCCCGGCAATCGAGCCAGATGGGTATTAACGACGCAGAACGACGGTAAGATCCTCACCGTTTTTTTGGGTAGTTGATCGCTCGGCAGAACCCTAAGAAAATGAGTCCCGCATGCTATTTTATCCACGATAGCTGTGAGTTGTAGCGTGTTCATCTCTCAGTAGTGATCGATCAGTACCTGTCTGCGGTCAGACACTTCAATGAGGCTGTCGAATACGGCGTAAATTATTAAATTAACGGTAGTCGGCAGCGCTTGTCTGAAACGAGCTTCGACTCTAATGTTCCCTGACTTGATGAGGCAAATGTGCTGACCGCAGTCCTCGTCCGGCGTCAGGTTAAATGCGTAGAGCGTGGATCCGTTCAGGAAATCATTCCTGCTGATACAGAGCGGTCGATCTTTAAGGTGTCTCCTGGTCGTCATAGCCAGCTGATAATATTTGCGCACTATTTGTAGAGGCTTGGCGGGAAATTGTTGACCGTCCACGTAGACCGCTAGGAATTCCAGATTGTAATGTTTGAACGCGAATGGATTTTCCTCGTAGGAACCGGTGAATGCGTCGTTATCGACCATAACGATAACTATAGACTTTGGCAGCGTTCCTAGAAACAGATTTTCTTGATTGGAAACGCGAGAGCCGGCGGGTATTGAGAACGATTTTAGACAGACTGCTTCGGCTGGTGTAGAGCGATCTCTTCGTAAACCCCTCGTTACGGCCTGTGGGGTCATTTACATCCATGTAACCGGCTGTGTCTTTGTGAAACAGCCCGAAGCTGAAAATACTTTCCAGCGTATCTTTACCATAGTTGAGCAGACTTTCGATGATGCAGCGATACGGATGAGTTCCGGAGCTCTGAGATATCAGGCGGTCACCGAGGGTTACGTCGACCAGTGAAAACATGCTAGCTGCCAGGTAATTTATCTGCCCCACCTTTGCCGGATGAGCGATAACTGCTCCGTCAGGCCCGTGATTTTCACCCGTAGATAGAGCATCGTGTTGTTAAGATCCAAATAATTGTCGCCGTTGCCGGCGATAAAAAACTCCAACGGTGAAGAGTCCGATATGGCCGATAATGGGGCTACTTCTAAATAGCCGTTTTTCTCAATAACGGACTGCGTCAGCAGGACAGTAAATAGGTCCAACTCGGACTTGATGCACTCCCCCAACATGCGGTGCAATAACGCCATGTTAGAAGATTTTTTTACGACTCTCTTGATCGATGCCTTTCGTCTAACAACCGCCTTACGCTTTCTGCGTACGACTGAGAGTTTCTTTGGTCCAAGTGTTGTTTTCTTCTTTCGCCACTGACAATGCCTCCTCACACCCGGTGGTTTAGACATCCTCTTACGGGCCATGACCATCAGACCGGATCCGTCTTGAGCTTTATCATTATGAGACCGCGTCAATACGTTTCAGACAACGTCGGATACTATATTTTTAGCGGCCGATTTTAGATGGGGTTTCGCGATGCTAAATCCTCTTTTTAACAGAGGTGCAGCCATCCTGAACAGGCCTCTGAAAAGACCCCCTAAGCCCGCTCCGTACATAACCCCTCCCCCGGCATAGCCCGGCAAATCCCCGCCGGCCTGATTTCGGTAGTAGCTGACGTAGTTGGCGGTCTCTCCGGACCGTCGTTATCCTTAGCGTAGGCGATCATGTCGACGAGATCGGCCTGGAACTGAGTATCGACCCCGTACACGACCACTCTGTTTCGTTTGTATTTTATAGGCGCTGGTTTGTGTAATGTGTAAGCGTCCTCACCAGCCAGCCATTCTGAAACCTGTTTATCGCTTAGACGGACCCCGGTGTCTTTCAAGACGGCGTCTTTTAATCGTTTTTTTTTACCACCTAAAGAGCCCGGGTTGGAGGGCGTATAATAGGCCTCTTTCATGAGCTCCGACATGGTGCCGTCGCAACCGTTGGAAAAGAATGACGCGTACAAGCGGTTTGAATCAATCTTTTATTAAAAAAACGCTACAGGATATAATACGAGTAAAATGAATATAATAAAACATAGTAAACATGGATATAATAGAAGTAAAATGGATATAATAGAGGATAGAAAAGATACATACTATAAGTAAAAATGGATATAATACAAAACATATATACAGAGACTAAGTAAAATGGTATTAATGCAACATGTAAAAATACACACTCTAAGTAAAATAAAATAGGATTAATACGATTCAACATGCAAAATGGATATAATGACGTTACATACACAGACTAAAAAAGTACAATGGTTATAACAGGGATGTTACAGGATACAAAATGGTTTAATAATAAATCTAACCAGAAAAGAAAATCGCGGCAGGCCATCATGTTTTTGTCAAGGATGTAATCGACGTACATTACGACAATTTTGTCTACGTTTGTAATGTGTAAGTCACATTCTTTTGATTTCTTCATTAGCTCGGTACAGACGTCCGCCACGTAGGTACAAGTACTCAGCAGATCGGTGATCTCGAGCGGGGATCGTGATTCACACAGCATATCTAGAACCTGTTTTATCATTACAATGGGTGGATCGTTACCGTCAACACATTTGTCCGTCATATAGTCCCATGAGCTAACCAGGCCTCTTAAATACACCATATTTTTCTTTAGATTTGCCTCGCGCACGCTCTCGTGACATGGAGTATCGGGGTGGGATGCGTCCATAATAATCTTGCTCACGAGACCGGTCATCTGCTCTCTGTAATGCTCTTTAAACAATAATTCCATACAGTACTTTAGGCTACAGGCTGCACCCATGTTGGAGGTGGTTTGGTCACTGGCCATTCGCGTTGGGGACATTTTCCCAGAGACCAACGACGTCACCGACTATTTCCTTGCAGGGTTTGTCCAGAAGTCTCGCCCTGATTTCTTCCACCTTGGAGACGATGAATGGTTCGTCTTTTAATTCACGCAGAATAGTCCCGCTTGTTCCTTGAATACGATGGGGTCAAACAGACAGGAATGTTGCAGCTGGCTAGGATGGTCAATCGCGCAGCCCTCGCACTCGTCCTTCTGCTTATCGTTGATGAGACGTTGCAGCAAAACCACGGTCGTGGCTTTTACGATTTTGAATCCGACGTCGGTGAAACATCCGTCTGTGGCGTCGAAGCCAGGATTAGAATGAGGAAGGGTTCGGTCGAATGTAGAGGAGTCGTGGGATTGGACCCCTAAACTTTTGTCCTCTCCGTGGGGGCAGGGGCTCCCGATCATCAGATCCGAGTCTAAGCTACGCTTGATAGGTGGACCAGAGTAGTTTTGGAGGTCCGAGGCTTCAGCGGTGACGATGTTGTTGGGAGCCCAATCGTTTTCAAAGCACGATTGCAACTCTATGCGCCGTCTGACCGTTTTAGCCGAGACCCAGTCGTTGTGGAGGTCCGATGGACCGCCGGCGTCAGTCGGTGTATGTAGGGTTGCGTCGTCGTCGGTAGGGTCGAGAATGCTGCCGAAAGAGATACCGCAGCTGCATACGTGGTCTTCGGCCATGGTTTATAAATGATGCTTGGGAGGGTTGGGTCGCTGTATTTTATGATCGCTGTGGAAAAGGGGAGGGGACGTTGGAGCGCTTCAGCCTTGATTTATACACGAAGCTTGACGAGGTCCGACCGCGGAGCTTAAGAATGGTTGTAGTGAATGGGCGGGGATGGCAGAGAGTATGTGCTGCTCCGAGCACATCTCTCGGGTGGAACAGTTGCACTTTAATTTTGTTGTATCCGTCTTGCATGTCACACCATTTGAACATTTTGTTGATGATTGAAAAAAGCCTATTCAGTAGATCCAGATCGCACCACTTGAATAAAAACTGCATTTCATACAGATCGTGATGCTCGTTAGGCAGGATGCGTCCAAACCGTGTGTTGTTGAGCTTTGTCTTGTCTTTACAGCAGAATATGTAAACAGAATCATTCGGCCTCTTTTGAGTATGGTCACCCACCACACGGTACCGGACATTCGGGGTCATCCCGTCCCACTCTGCCACGTACAAAGGCTCCTTGCCGCCGTCATTCAGATCATTCCAGACACGTTTGTAAAATAGAGACCAGTCTTTTTCAGGAAATACCAGACACTCGTCTTCCCCAGCCTGAAACTCGCCGAGGCCGTCGGTGGTGTAGAGCGTAACGACTCGAGTTGGTTTGTGAAATTTGTATCCGAATACGCGGTTACTACGCATCATAAATTCACCTTTAGTCCATTCTGAAATTTCATGGAGAAAACTTGTCAAACGGATGTGTCCGAAAGGTTTTCTCGGCGCCATAGTCAGACTATTCGACGTCCTGTTGCTCGGCCCCGCATCTGTCGATTGAGGGGAGGATAAACCATCCATGCTCATGTAGCTCATGTTTCCCTTTCCGGTGGTGCGTGTAGAACACACCGATCCCATTTATACACTGCTCATAAATGTAATGGGAGGGGGGAGACATACACACACACACACACACACACACACATAACCGTATTATAACCGTATAACTGACACAAAGTTCAAACAATCTAGTTGGCACAAACTTCAAACAAGCTAACTGACACAAACTTCAAACAAGCTAACTGGCACAAACTTCAAACAAGCTAACTGCCACAAAGTTCAAACAAGCTAACTGGCACAAACTTCAAACAAGCTAACTGGCACAAACTTCAAACAAGCTAACTGACAGAGTTCAAACAACCTAACTGACACAAACTTCAAACAAGCTAACTGACACAAAGTTCAAACAGCTTCTGTCAAAACTGCATGATCGATGCGTGGGGAGTCTTTCATGTACCGTTTAAACTAGCCATCAAAAACCATGATTTAGAACTAATTAGGTCAATAGGGTAAAACTTTCTGTCAAAACCACATGATCGATGCGTGGGAAAGGTCATAGGTTAACCCTTGAACTCATTTGTTCCGCCCATCCATCATAAGGTCACCGGAAGTTCAACCTGTCAAAAGGTCAAAGGTCAAAGTCATAAATCATCTTGACAGGTAGTATAGTATAATAACTACTTCTGTAAAATCAGCAACAAGTTGGGGTGATGCTCTGTCCATCTACAGTCCGCAGGAGAATTTGACACAGAATTACAAAAGCTACAGCAAGATGCAAATCTCTGATTGGCGCCTCACAAATGTGAGCCAGTAGAGTTTTGAAAATTAGTTGATTGACCAATTAGACAAAGATTAACCTTTATCTAAGTGGTTGGAAAGCAAAAGTGTGAAGAAAGGGAACGGCAAATAATCCTAAGCATACAAGCTCATCTGTAAAGCTTGGTGGAGGAGGTGTCATGGCATGGGCATGCATGACTGTCTCTAGAACAGGACCTCTTAATTTTAATGATGACTTCATGTATGATGGCAGCAGCAGAATGAATTTGGAAGGCTACAAAATCATATTGGCTACCATTATTCAAGAAAATGCAACCAAACTCATTAGAAAGCACTTCATATTGGATCAGGACAATGAGCCAAAACACCCTGCCAGTTCAGTCAAGGATTTTATCAGGACAAATAAATGTAAAGTCTTAGATTGTCCAAATCAATCTCCAGATTTAAATCTGATCGAACATTAATTCACCAGCTGAAGAGGAGACTAAAGACAGAACACCCCCAAAACTAGCAACAGTTGAAATTGGCTGTATTAAAGACTGGGGAAAAGCATTTCAAAGCATAAGACCAAGAGTCTGCTGATGTCTATGGGTTACACTGAGTGCATGCAAGGGGTCTGCAACTAAATATTACATTTACATTTATTCATTTAGCTGACGCTTTTATCCAAAGTGACTTACAATTGCTATATATGTCAGAGGTTGCACGCCTCTGGAGCAACTAGGGGTTAAGTGTCTTGCTCAGGGACACATTGGGTCTCCCACACCACAGACGTGTGTCTTATCAACTGCGCTAACACCACCCCACTGCGCTAACACCACCAAATATTAGCTTTTAATCTTTTACATCTGCCTCAAATTCAACTGTTCCAATACTTTTGCTCACATAAAATAGTGGGATGAACTTTAAAAGTGTTGTCCTTTTTATTTTGTAAAATATTTATGTGTCAAAAGACCTAATAATAAACTGTGACATTCTGTAGTTTTGTCACATATTCATCTTTTAATCATATTTGCAAATGTCTTGACTCCACAGCAGAGAAAGCAATTTTGTCTGTTCCAATACTTATGGAGGGCACTGTATATATATAGAAAATATAGAGAATTATTTATTCTAAATTCTACAACAAGTTAGACAACATTTTACTCAATAAATAAGCATACAATAAAACATGGTAAATTCTAGTAAAGCTGAATTTTTATCAGTCTTTTTAGTTGATTTGCCTTTTTTAGATACTGCTAGACTTTCTCCATAGCAGTTTAAATTGTCTGTTTCTCTAAATAATTCAAGTAGATCTCATATTTGACCATCAGCTTTGAGATAGGAATGACTCTCGCAACTGAATCTGACTCAATCACACTTTGAGCGAGCTGGTGATCACCACTCCATTCAGTTTGTACGTGAAGTTTGCACTTACAAAAACAGCAAAGATGAGATTTAAATAATTAATAGTCTGATTTTATGTTTTCATTAACCATAGTATAAATATTGGGGGGGGGGGGTATACTTGCTAGTTTTGCTTACTTGGGGGGGGGTTATACCACAAACAATGCCCCTGTATATAAACAGTATACACAACAGATTATTCTGGTCCTCAAATCTGATTGGCTGATATTCAAGTGATATCGCAACTCCGACCTTTTTACCTTTTGTATCCTTCCGCTTGCAGTCTTTCTCACAGTGAGTGTCATGGTGGGCATCCAATATAAAAAAATAAAATAAAAAGTTTGTGTCACGGAATGTAGTTTTAAGAGACTTTTTAGAAGAAAACTTATTTTGTCTTCAAATTTGCACTTTGTTAATAAAGATAACATCTATTTGAAAATTTGCTTCAATGTTTTTGAAGACAAAGCTCCATGATGTCAGCAGTCATTCAGAGCTCATAAACCTGCCAAGAGCACTTCACCTCAGCCAGATCTTCTGGAATTTGCAACTGACTCAGATATCTCTATAAATATGAGATAAAATTCATTTTGGGTAAATCTCCCAGGTAGTCTTGGTCTCATTAATATATTATTTGTTTCAGAGCAAATAGTTTTGACAGAGGGCTAAATCGGATCACTTTATATTTTATGTTACTTTAATGCTGTATATCAGAGCATTGCCTTTCTACTTTTGACTGAAATACCTAGTTACATTTATGATAGCTGTTGTTGTTTATTGAACATTATTATTTAATAAATCATATTTTATATAAATAATAGTTGTAGTTAGTATGGGCAAACTGTGTGTTTGTGATGGTGACTTTACATTGTTTTGCCATGAGAGTCAGAAGACCTTTATTGAAAGAGACTGAAACACTGTTGTAATGTGACCAGTAATGTGACCAGAGCATTGCTTTCTTACAAGTATATTTTTACTTTTATTTTTTTCTTGTAAGACATCACAGCTTTGGTCACATTACTGATCTTTTTTCATTGACATATTTAGCTGTGAAGTTGTAAGAATAGCAATGAATAGTGGATACTAGATGTTTTGGAACAAGTTGGGCAAAGTAATAGACTTTACTTTAGAGTAATAGAGGCCTGTCGCGGAGAGAAGAGTTCAGGAGCACAAGACAAGAGCTGTGAAAGGCTGATCCACCGTCCTGCCAATCGCAGCTCTGTGAAAGAATGAGTGTGAGTGCAGAATATTGCCAGAACAGTTGAGTCTTTTCTCTTTGCCAGCAGAGATTCCAGGCTGGATGGCAATGAAACCTCATTTCAGCCTGCTGTTACATGGAATGAGGATGTCCACTGAAGGACATGCCATGGGTGGAATGAGACAATACAGGATAGCTGCTGGAAATTAGCCAGAGGATGGCTCAAGAAAGATGTGTGGCACCCACTGTGTTAGATCTCCTGAGAACGATGGGATGAGTGGGGTGACACATATGTTGTTGGCCTCTTTTGATGACAAGCTGCACAGCGAGTCAAAGAAAAGAAAGCAGGCTGTGAAGATCTCCCCAAGGCTCATTAGGCATCTCACCCCATGTGCAGTGGTGAATGGCAGACCAAAATGGACCCGAATGTTTCCTTTGCATTTGAGTGATGCAGTGTATGGTACTTTAAATCTTTTTTTTTTTTTTTTTAAGTAGCTACATATACATATTTTGATTTACATTTTTACTTAACATTTATTTTTTCCCTTTTAATAATGATCTCTGTTGCTTCTTATCTAAGCTTTTATTGTAAAGCACTTAGGATCAACGATGGTTGTGTTAAAGGGGTCATATGATGTTGCTAAAAAGAACATTATTTTGAGTATTTGGTGCAATGAAATGTGTTTATGTGATTTAAGGTTCAAATAAAATTATTTGCCACGCCTTCTGAAACAGATAGTTTTTTACAAAGCTCATCGTCTGAAAAGTGAGGTGTGCTCTGATTGGCCTCCTATCCAGTGCATTGTGATTCGACCAATACTTCAAGTGTGTGATGGAAATGTTACAACCCTCACCGTACTGTGATGCTGTGTGTCCCGGCACAATGAGACAAAAACAATAAAACCCATTGCAAAAAAAGGCATTTGTTGCATCCAATGGGGACCTAATTACTGATTATAATGACATACACTGTCTTATTACGCGTTGCGGCGGTAACGCGCTGCGTAAACATTAAAACATTATCCGCATTTGTGATCTCTTTTTATTTATCATTTTCTCACAGCCAATTTTATTATTTTCACCAGATAATATCAGTAACAAATTCTCAGTTAATAACTAATCATTCTTTTTTGCGCAAATCATTGTTTTATTTGTGAACGTACTGTAGACATTTGAGGAAGGCTTAAAGACCAAGCCAAATCCTCTGCTGGCTCCCGCTTCACAGCGAGTGTGTCTCGCACTAATGGCAATTCCCTTCACCGTCCGCTTTTTTATTTTACAGAATCAGTTTGGGCGAATGCAAACAACTCATTGATCATGAGCCCAACATCCAGCACTCCAGGAAAACATTTAATCTACCTGAGGGAAGATGTCTTTCATTGTTAGTTGATGCTGTTAAATAGAGAGGGGAAAAAATGCATTAGAAAAATAATTATTACTTTTAACGTATAGGCAATTCTTAAACTCTTAGACTTTATTATTGAAGTACAAATCCTAGCACCAGAAGCAGAGCCAGGGCCAGCGCTGCAGTGATGAGGGGGCGTCTGAAGTAAAGAAAGGGGGCGATGAAATACCACAGAGTAAAAGTAAAAAAATAAATAAATAATAATAATAATTATTATTATTATTACTATTATTATTATTAAATGAGCCCAAGCCAGATCTGTAACAACAACAACAAAAAAAACAAATGTCCCGAGCCCGGCCCGAATGGACTCGGGACCCGACAGGCTTGCAGACCTCTGTTTTAGAATGATGTAGGCTATTATGCGCGAGAAGCTGACATTTGGCAAGTATATATTTTTTTATAAACCATTATATTTTATTCATTTCAAATAAAATCTATTTTCACACTTATCTTGAGTGAGGGGGCAGGATAGTCCAAGTGAGGGTGCTAAACTTAAACTTACTAAATAAAAACATTATAAATTTGCATTTATTAACAGTGTTTCTAGAGTTTTTTTATGGGATGAATTTTAGAATTCATAACTATTTTTATTTTTATTGTTTTTTTAATCAGATTTTAGAGTATATCATGCAAGAAGCCTAACTTGCAATGTTCCTGTATCTGTATTTGTGTTATATATCTCTTCAGTTCTATCAATACAAGGTAAAACACTTCTTTCATTAAAACATCCTGCATCTATGACTCAGTGATCTGACCTTGCTTCCATAGACTTTCTCCGAAACACCCAGTTTACTAAATTCCTCACCAAATTCCTCACCAAAAAAGAAAAAGCTTGACAGGATTTTTATGTAAAAATAAGTCCTGTGATATAAGCCCTTTAGAAAACTATCAGAAATACATCCACCTCACTGCATTAGTTTCTTCTCCCTATTGATATCAAGATGTGACATCTGAAGCATACAGTACTTCAGTGACAAATGTCTACTGAAGTGGATTTTCAAAAGTAGCAAAAATAAAAACTGAGGTAAAAGACAGTTTGAATGACTAAATCAATGTCACTGGGACATAACAGTTCCAGAAGCAGTAAAAGCACTGCAAAACAGTCCACAGTAAACATAGTACAAAAGGCAGTATTATATATATAATATATATATATATTATATATATAAAACACATTTGCAGTCACAATGATTTCTCTATGTAGCTCTTCAATGAAATATTTTAGAAGATATCAATCATTCCTTGAATAGGTAGTTTCAAAATGTGGTTTTCAATATTTGAGATGTATTAAGAAAGTAAAGGTAGCGTACAAAATGATATAGAAATCTAACAGGTTTGGTTAAGATAAAATAAATAAATGCAATTTTTCGACAGACCCACAAGAGCTCCTATTCCTCAAAAAAAATCTCTCATTTCATTGTCTCAATCTTAAACCGTGAACTGCTCCTTATCCTTGGCTCTTTATTCCTTTTCATCTTTCTTGATACACACTTTTCTGTCTGCCTCTCTCACCCTGAACGAGTCCAAGTGTTTCGCAAGGTCTCTAACAAAGTTCCCTTCACTCCCAGTCCACTTAAAGCTGCAGTTGAAGCAGAGCAGCTCTATGAAGGAGATTCTCATACGACTCCAATACAAAGCCAATTACATGTCATTATTCAATGCAAAGGGCATATAGCAGTGTTTGAGCTTATCAGAATTACTGTAAGAGAACAGAAGGAGGAAACAAGAAGAAAGGTGCCAGGGACAGAAAGAGGGAGTTAGAGAGAGTAGGAGGGGGAGGAAGTCATTAATGACACAGTGGAACATCGCAGCCTCCAGCTTTGCTCTCTAATTACATTTGGCTCTTTGTAACATTCTGGAATTACGTGCTGCATTTCAAGCCTCCAAGTAGCTTTTAGAGAGCCCACGGTCTAACACTCAGCTTTATCTCATTGTCCTTTATTCTCACTCTCTTTCTCTATCTCCCTTTTATTTTGTGCCATCCACACTCGCCTGCCAACCCCTAGAACAATCGCTAAACTGGTGTCAAGCCTCCACGAATTGCTGCATGTTTTGTGGAGCAGGGTAACAGGGTGGGTTGAAATCTCAGCCCAGCCCCGGAGCACTGTGGGTAATGGGCATTAGTATGCATAGACTTGGAAGACTTGGAATACACCATACATAGGGACAGGAGGAAAATAAAATAACATTGACTAATAGAGTGTGAGTCAAACAAAAGTGGATTCTTACTACCAAGAACATAGAAAGAAAGAAAGAAAGAAAGAAAGAAAGAAAGAAAGAAAGAAAGAAAGAAAGAAAGAAAGAAAGAAATCTACAGATTTACATTTCAAGAAAATGTAAGGCATTTATTTCACTGGGGAAATTTTATATATATATATATTTTTTTCTTTATGTAACTTTCACAAATAATTATATTTTGTATGCAAACCCAAGCTTTACTTAATCTTAGTCAAACTCTAAAGTACACAGAAATATGCAGACACATTCAACTCAACTAAAAACTCATGAAAAATACATTATTCTTACCAGATCCAAACAGCTGGCTTATAAAATAAAAATATTTTGCATTAGAGAGAAAAAAAAAATGTCCTCCTTATTTACATTTTAACTCAAATATCTTCCACACAGTACTTATGTGTATGCGTGTGTGTTGGCTCTTTAAACTGTATCACAAATGTTATTTAATGTTAAATGTTATCCCCCAAAAGTAGAAAGAAGTGTTTGACTTCTGTAAATCAGAATGCTTTCATAATTATTTCTCTTCAACATCAGACATCAGTGATAGAAAAGTGTCATCTGGCATCTCTTGCAATAAACAACAGTGTAACTGAACAGCTTTCTTTAGAAGAAACTAGAATGTCTTGGTTACGTACAGTATGTACCCCTCATTCTCTGAAGGAGGGAGCAGAGTCATCACATCGTGACCGACGAATTGGGGTCTTGCTTCGAGAAACCAATCTACTTCGAGTGTAAACTAAATGAGCCAATGGTAGTTAAATTGTTGATATGGTGGTGTGTTGTTTGAGTGTAGATCTTGTGTATGCTGAGTTTGTGGAAGGCCGTCATTCTAAGCACACTAAAGCTGCAACATTTTTCTGTTTCTACTGTTATTACTTTATAGGAAAACTTGTATTATGTAGCTCAATTTCATTTTGGAAGATTCCCCTCAGGAAGGTTTTTTTTTTTTTTTTTTTATCTCAGTACAGTACAGAAAATGTCCTTTGATGAATGCATGGTTTTAACTGGTTTGGTACAGACAATGTAGCATTGGGTTACACTGACCAAATACTTTGTATTTCCAGTAAAACTTACCTAGCTGCTAAGATACAGGAAAAACTACCCAACACTTAAGTAAAAGTAATGTAAAATTAATAATAATAATAAAAAAAGATTAAAATCACCCAAAAGGAACAAACCAGCATTTTAGTTAAAAATAACCATGCATTTTTTTTTTTTTTGAGTGCAGATGCTACAATATGTGTGCTAACACCCAGAATGATTTGTCATAGCTTTGTGTGTTTTCAGATCTATTTTATGGTTAGTGGTTGCTTTGTAGCATCAGTACAAACATTTGATCTTCTGTGGTAAGTCGATAACCCCAGCAGATTTCACCAGTGGAGACTGGATTTGAAGATCTGATAAAACTGTATCTTTCCTTCAAGCATACACATTAAAAAATATGAGCAATTTGGTCTTGTGGTCTTTGGCCCAGGCAGTGATGAAAACAGGTGGTTCAGGTTGAAATTTCGGCCATTACATCAATCCCTCTAAGCAACAACAATGAGCTCTCTTCTGTAATACTGGGCTGCTCAACACAAAAGTTAAAGGCACAAAGGAGCCTGGAGCTAAAACGATCCTAAAGAGCTGTCAGAGTCAGGACAGATTCAGAACAAGGACTTAGATGAAGTTGCTCACACATAAACACGCATATACTAACACTTGAACACTTGAAATTTGGCTTTGGCATTACAGAAACAAATTATATATTTTAAATATATTAACAGAGAAAACCGTCTATTTCAATACAGTATACAGTACACAGTAGTCTGTATGAAATCACCAATACAATCTTAAATACCTAAAAATACATTTTTACATTCAAGTTGGGCCAGCTAATGCCCATGTGTACAGTATTCTAGAGCAAAAATAATAAATCTGGTTTCGCCAAAATAATTTGCTCTTATAATTGAAAAATACAAAGTTCTACCAAATAGCTGCCATCGTACAATAAGCGTTCCTTGTAGGGTCATTTTCAGATTTATTCCAAATTTGTTGATTTTAAATGCCAATTCCTAAAATACTGCGCTCTATTTCAGTCACACAAACACGTGTGTGTGTTGTGTGTGTGCGCGTGTGCAAGAGATAGAATGTTCGTTCCAATTTCATTTGTGCTCTAGATTAAGGCCTTTATAAAAATGTCAAATATTTCAGATTTATACTGGGTTTACTACTTTTTTGGCAAATGAAAAAAAAAACTTTTTTTTTCACTTTTCCCATTCATTTTCAGTGTGGGTTCAGTCTGACCCCATGACCTTAAATTAACTGTTTTTTACACACCTTTAGAACAACCAAATCAAGTCAAGTCTTTTTTGTGTGTGTTTAAATAGATTATTTAGGAAAGTCACAGATTCTCATGCCCCTCAGTTCAAGGGAACACTTTTTAATAGAGGGGCAATTTTCTCTCCTTTATCGTAAATTTGTTGTGATTTTTTTGGTCATTTTGGTGGCATTTTTGTGACACACATGCTCAAGAGACAGTTACACATAGATGACTTGAATCTGTCCCACATGATGTCTTCATCCATTATCAGTTCCTGTCTTTTTTCACCAGAAACATTGATGGACTCCTCACTGCTTTAGATCATTATACTACTGTGAATCTCCTCTTCCCTGTTCTCAGTAGTCAGAGTGTCGTGAATGAATGTACATGCGGTTAATAATCATTATTATAGCAGAAAGAGATTAATAACATGTTTGATTAAAATAGCATTATAGTGTTTGGCTGTGGCTAATGTATGCACCAGGAAAGTTCTCCCTGATAATGAGGGATCAAAGTCGGATTAAATCTCGAAATAGAACATGCAGGTAAAACACAGAAGTAATGAGAGAGAAAATATTTGACTGTGGTTTCATCTGAACTTTGGGTTTCATTAACATTTGTAAACTCAAATCATGAAGAGCTATCAGCAGATCGAGGAAGGTTTTTGAAATTCACACACCGTCTAGAGTGAGTGCTCACAAATCAATAATATTCATCCAACTTTATGTCATCCAATCAGGACGTCTAATCAGCAGAGCCCTTTCATCAGTCTCAGGTGCTGTGAGTGTCCCAGCATCAATCATCTAAAGAGCTCTTACCCCTAAACACCAGCTCATCCCTGTAAGACTATACCTGGAGTAGTGCTCACCACCAACGTTTAGTGAAGACTGAAGCAACACTTGGGCTCACTTGCATGGCAGAAGAGTGGACGTCTGGGATGATGAAAAGCAGAAAAAAATGTAGTTCAAAATAACTCTTTAGAAAATCATTTTTTGCATTTATCTTAGTTTCACACACAAGTGTGTGTGTTTGGAAATGTAAACTGATACTGACATACTACAGCAAAAGAAATATGTGTGATGAAATAACTGACTTAAAATCACTAATGACCTATGACTTTGCACAGTAGTGTAAATATACTATATTACAAATATAATGAATTTATTATTAGCATTAAGTTTTCTTAGGATTTGACCTGAATTAACCTTGCCTTTCCTTGAACAAAACGTCCAATTTAAATGTCTAATAAAAAAATCTGAAATAGAATAAAGGCTATGCATTTTACTTGTCCCACAATAACCAAACAGAGATCTCTTTTTAAGTTAGTATGCATGAAAAGCATTTAATTTATTTTATGGTTAAATTCATGTGTCTCATGATTAACCTGTTAATACAAGTGTCCAGGTTTGTAAACTAAGTAATAAGCAAGGACACATGCTGCTGAATTACTCTCAATATCGATTAATAATAAAAATATAGGCCTATATCCATCTGTGTATCTAACAAACACATCAGACTTATTGTTTGTGTACACACTACTGAGATTGCTTTGAAAGTAATCCACAGATCGTTAACTGTCAAAAAGTTTTAAATATGTCAACACCGAAATTTTCCAGCTGGTTATAAATATTTACTTTGCCTTCAATGAGTTTGTATTTATTCATTCTGATACTCTCAAAATAATTTTGGAACAATGGCTGTCTCCAGTATCATCACTGCTGCACTTCAGAACATCGAATCAGAGTGAGACCTCTGCTTTTCTCAAACAGAAAACTGATGACCTGCGAGTGAGTGAACCAAACCTGCACAGATCCACATTGTGCAGGTGATGCCATTCAAAGAGATCAGGACACTTCAGTTCGCAGTGGCTTTTGTAATGCTAAACAAAATATCCAGTATCAAAAAATCTGAGATCCTGTCACTCTCCTGGGGAAAATAAGGGTTAAATCTGTAAAAGAATATATTTTACTTGCAAAGCAGTATGCCTAGCATGTTCCAATTGCTTGTTTTTTGGTTTTAAGTTTCCATAACTAGAGCAAGGTTACTTCAGCTTAATCATGCATGCAGGATACTCAGGAAGTGTGGCTTCGAAAGCAAGTGGGCATGCAGGGGAGTTGTGCTTGTAGAGGATGTGAAAGTGTTAATGAGCCCCATCGGTGCTCCATGTGAAGATGTTGTTTCACAGCACCATTTTTTTTTCTGCCGTACGGGAACGGATGGCTGTAGCATTCATCTGTAGGTGAGAAAACATTGCTGTGTGTCCCAGAAAAACAAGCCATGTCCCAGAAAAACGAGGAAAATCAGCTCTGTCAGACACAGTTCTGCGCTAAGACACAATCAGCCACACAAACACAAGTTTAGCTATCAAAATGAGGAAGATTAACTCCTATCATTTTGTTCTAATTATATATATTTTAATGCTTTCTTTTTTTGTTTTGTTTTACCAAGTAAGGCTTTCTGTCAATTAAAATGTTAACATTACGTTTACATGATATGCTGATTAGATAACTGACCATGTATTTATGAGAATTATAAGAACCATTTTTAGCAATTAAGCACCGATAATAATTGATAATAAATGATATTAGATATAATATCATATTAGAATGCTTTCTGAAGGATCATGTGACACTGAAGACTGGAGTAGTGATGCTAAAAATTCAGCTTTGGCAACAAAGAAATAGAAAACAGTTATTTTAAATTGTAAAGCTATTTCACAATTCTACTGTTTTTTACTATGAATATACAGCTTTTGAATGTAATTTTTTTTTAATATATATATATTATATATACAAAATTATTATATGTGTAGGCCTATATATTTGTGTATGTGTGTGTGTGTTATGATTAAAATATAATACATTTAAATAAATACATATCTCATCAGCAATGATGAAAATTAGGTTCTTCACTTTTAATTTAATTTACACATTGATTTGCTGACATATTACAACAAACAAACCAAAAATACCCCAAAACATGCCACAGTGTAAGCATTTCCACACCTGTAGAGATGACACAAGACAAAGAATAGAGAAAACAGCTGAGATACGCTGCCTAGTTCACTTTACAGTGATTTACTGGAGCCATTTAACAAGCTCAATGAGAGAGAAACTAGTTATTCTGTACAGGAACAGAGCTGTAAATCACTCACTCTCATCCAAATGACTTATCTGAGATCAGTCAGCTGTAAACTAAACCTCGCAGCTCGGTAATCATCTCATATTTCACTATCAGTTCACTTTGATTAAATAGACATTCTCTTATTAAGAAAACGAATTCCATTGTTGCCAGCGGTAACTGATTTTCTGACAAAGATGTTCTAAAAACAACTACACATGCTTAAACGAACATGCCACCAAACAGCCATAGAAGGCAAATACATTTATTTATTTTTTTAGTAATGTGCTTTCTGTTTAGCCTTTTAACGTGAAACTTTCTTAGTAACACCCAAATGCCGTCAGATACTGTACAATGGCTAGTGTGTTATATTCATTCACTTGATATTCAATAGCTTATTAGTATAAACTATTAATCTTTTTGCCTCAATGTACTTAACATGTATGGACTGCTTTGATTGGTCTGGGTTCATTTTCTCTTCAGAGGTTGCCCCTTAGGAAAGGAAAATATACTGTATTTACCAATATATTTCTTAAAATACATTGTGATATATTTTAATATAATATTTTCCCTTTTTATTTTCTAATATTTTATATATTTGAATACATTTAATAATATATTGATGATACATATATTATATAATATATTGCAAAATATACAGATGATTGCTGCTTTCAATATATTTCAATAAATATATATAAGAATATATGCCTAATATATTACATGATATTTTCCAATATACTGCAACATATTTTTGTTTCATAAGGGTGGAGATCTTATTGAAATGAGTAAAAAGAAAAAAAAAATGGTCTTCATCAAAAGTGCAACAGCACTGTGTGACATTTAAATATCCACCTTTTCAAAAACCATAATTATGACAGTATGTTAAACACCTGAGTGAATAATTAGGAGCGCGTTAGTAACACGACCGAAGAAGATTCTCCAGCAGTTGAAGGGAGTTGCTCCTTTTTATGTTTGTGTTAGCTAGGTCAGATAAAAATAGCACTGCACACTGGTGGGACTAATGTCTGGGAATATGATGCAGAAAGGGACTGAATTAAATGTGTGTGTGTGTGTGTGTGCATGCGTGTGTGTGTGTGTGCGTGTGTGTGCATGCGTGCGTACATCCATAGAGATCAAGCTGATGTGCATCTCACCCCATATCCACCTATTGCTCACTCAGTTCAGAAAAAAAGTCTTCCTGAATGATAATGGCTCACACTGTGTTCCACAATTTCACTTCCTCTTCTCCTCTCTTCCTATTTCCTCCCTCTTCCCCCCAGTTTACAGTGCCTCTTATTTCTTTATTTCTTTCTCTAAATGCACCATCCATCCAAATGCAATCTGAAGAAGGGGGTTGCTTAGCAACTTCTTTCTATAAAGATAATTCTAAAACTCTCTCTCTCTCTTTCCCCCTTCCCCCATAAATCCAGATTAAATTTTTGGGTAATTTCCTTTCCCGCATTTCAGTCTATTTCCCTCAACATCCCTCTCATATTCTAACTTTCTAAGTCCACAACCCCAATATTTTCCTCCTAATCCTAAATTATTTTGCTCCGTTTCATTCTGAAACACCTCTTGATCCCTAGCTGTGTGCCTCTTCTTCCTGCTATCTCTTATTTAACATTTTAAAGCACAGCGATGTGGAAATGCTGCCTTCCTCGCAGGGAAACTACAAACACAACCCAGTGCCCTGCTCTTCTGACCAACTCTTGAGTATTGCACTTAAAATTAATGTCAACTTGACCTCCCCAACTGTAGCATTTGATGACTCCATGCCGTTTAATATCTCGTCTTTCCACACTGGCTTTTACCTTCTCCACAGACTCTTATGTCTAGAGTTGTTTGTGCTACAGTAGGCGTTGTTTGGGACCAGTCTGTAAGAATATAGCTACACTGGATGCCTGATAGTATAAGTGCTGTATTTGTCAACTAAAACTATTACAATTATTTTAAGTAAAAAAAAATATCTGAGCTAAAATTAAAGCTAAATATTAGATGAAATGTATTAGAAAAAATATTAGATTTTTTTCTCCTCCTCTTCCTTCAAAATATCTTTTTTGTTCATCAAAAGAAAAAAATGCAGGTTTGGAGCAAGTGGGGGGGACTGTTAAACCAAAGCTAAATAGAAATATTTGAAAAATAAAATAAAATAAATAATTTAAAATTTGATTAATTAAAATATATATATATTCCAAATACTCTACTAATATGTAAATACTAAAATATCAGTGGATTTTATAAAACGTTCCACCGTTTATACCAATGACAGAAATAAGTGCCGTGAGTATGGCAAAACATTTGTTAGAATTGTGATAAAATATGACATTGTAACATTTAGCAGTGGAGTATTATCAAAATGCCATTTGTCTGTGCATGAAAAAAAGAAGAGGTTTGCCTTTAAAAGGTTACATGCTTGAAATAGATACAAGCTCGGGCTCCAGAGGGGGAAAAAATGACTAGAGTAATTGGCTCTTAAAATAACACATTTAGGAGCCAAATGACTTTTCTTGTTGCCAAATTACAAAGTAACTCAGTAAAAATGGTTGTTCAAACGCGTTCCAGTTCATAGAGTGCAGCTTGCTTACTTCAATAATAGTTACTGTTGTTTTCTGTTATGAAGGTACATTAATACAGACTGTGACAAATGCTGTACTATTAAAGTGAACTGCTATATAGTAAAGTGACATTATTATGATTTAAAGAGAGATTCCACCATGAAAATAAAATCCTGTTATCTGTTACCATGTCATGTCATTCCAAAACTGCATGCTTTTGTGTTCTGCAGAATACAGAAGATAATTTGAAGAATGATGGAAAATAGACAAATATTTTTTTAGTTTTTTGCTTTTTTTGTCCAAAACAATGGAAGTCAATGGGAACCAAACATGTTCCATAAAGGAAATGAAGTCATACAGGCTTGAAACAACATGAGTGTGAGTAAATTCTCACAGTATTTTCATTATTGGGTGAACTTTAATGATCTCTTTAATGATGTTTAGATAAAAAAAAAAACACTGATTAAGAAAAAGATTTTTAGCAGCATATCAGTACTTCAGTGATTGGCTGTCCTTACAAAAATGAAGAGTCCAATGCCACATCATTCATTCATACTAACAGGTCAGACCAGTCACTACTTGACACATGGAGTATGGAAGCGGTGAACTCTGTTTCATTGTCTTACGATGATCTAGCAGACTAGCGCTGCATGTTTAAGTCAATTTGAACACATGCTGCGATTTGTTAATGCTCCACGATCTATCTTTGAAAGCTCAGTTGCCACCTTTACAGTGGATTTAATAAAACCATGACCATAAACCATTTTCAGTATATTTTATTTTAATGAGAAGTATTTCCATACCTGTTTTCCAGCAAAAGAGATGATTTAATGACGTGTTTTAATCAGATTCACTCTATAACATTCAGTGTTTGAAACAATTATTTTGTTATGTGACATTATTATAGGCCTATGTAATATTTTACTGATACTTCCATCTTTTTCTGAAAATATCCTATGTTTAGCACACCATTAATCTATCTGCTGTCTTGATCTCATGTTTGTGTCTTTATGTAGCCTACTTTCAATTATTATGTTTTATTTTCATTTATTCTACTACAACAATCTCTGGATACCTCGTCCTGGTCTTGATGTGTAGACCGTTTCTGCAAAGAGGTCCTCGCTTACAGTTGCTGTCCATTTCTGTGTCCTCTGAAAGAGTATGAATGAAAACAGACACATTTTCTCACTTTGGTCTTAACATTAAAGTTACATTAAACATTGAAGTTAACATAATTATCCTTAAGTTTTCTTTTTCAGTTTGAGAAAGGGGCTTTTCTGAGCCTTTCTGTTAAAACGTAACCTATTTTCCATCACTTTACTAACATTATGGCCATTCATTCACAATGCAGTCATTTAAAATCCCATGCCTGCAGATGCAGAGAACTGTGGCTCTCAGCTCATCTTTACACAGGTTATTCTTTTGGACTGGTGCTGCTAGTGCAGTCTCTGTCAAGGGGATGCACATATGGTCATTCTCCCACTGGAGGTCTAGTTATATATGGCTTAATGCTCATTAGGCATCTTTAAGCTATAATCACAGGGCATGTTTATCTTTGCATCTTCTGATGGTGGTTTCATTCGGTTTCCTCAAATCTATTGGATTTGGTCTTACTAAGCTTATTACTGCCTTCATTTCACCTAGCCTATCGACCTCTGTAGGACATGGCCTATCTAGGCCTTTGCATTATACAGCATCGCATCATCGCACTTCACATAACTTCGCTCACTGTGGTCATAAAACTAGTCTCACTATTATTGTTTATGAAACTCTGCCTTTCGTGGCCTTCGCATTACTCTGCCTGTCACGGCATTCCTATAAAACGTCCTTACGTGGGCCTTAACTAACCATGCTCATTACGGTCATCTGGTAAGTCTGAATCTCGGCCTATCATAACCCTCCAAATAACGCCTAATGGTGAACAGTCTGTTTATAAATATTAATATGTGTGCCTTCTTCCATCGTAAAGTATTATATGTTTCTCTTCGCTAGCTACTGGTGGTGGTTTCATTCTTTTTTCTACTAAGCTACATCCAAACAAAGCCAGAGCTTTCCCTATCCAATCTTTTTTTCCCCTCGTCTCAAGAAATATCTGCATCCACATGAAACCACAAAACCGACACAAAACGATGTAGTATACATGCCAGACCAGCCTGTGGTGCTGTAATTCTGCCACAGAAATACACATTACACAGCCTTTAGTTGCCTTTGCACAATATGGCCTAGTGTGACCATCAGGTAAGTCTGAATATTATTGTTTATTTAACTTTAGCCTATCCTGACCCTTCACAACATTGGCCTATCATGGCTTTTCTCATTACATGAACTACGCTGCCTTTGTGTTAAATGGCATAATGCGGCCTGTCATAACATAGCTCATACAGTCATTTGTTTATAAATATTTATTAATTATGCCTTTTCATAAAATGTAATGCTAATCTTTTGACTTCATTTTAGGATATACAATAAAGAAAAGCCTCAACTGATTGGAATCATTTTACACTTCTTTTGGGGGGTAGGCTCCGCCCCTGCCTGCATCATTATCTTTATACTAAAATTTAAGTCCCCATCGTGACATAAGTCAGCATGAAGTCTGTGTATTTAGGTTTAAGTCCAGACAAGGATATATACACCTCTACACACACACACACACACACATCATCCCATTATTGTTTTGTTCAACTTACAATGTAAGAGAGCTAAGGGCACCCTCGGAGCAACCTTTCTCCTATCTGGATTAAATATTCATCTACCTGTGATCTCAAAGGCTCTCAGACTGCATTGGAAAAAAAATGATTTCTGGAGGCAGGGAGAAAGTGGAGACGGTATTGTTTAACTCAAGATCATCATGTGTGTTTACTTTTGTGTGTGGATCTATTGGCATATAATGTTGCTATCCATCATCCTGTACAGAACACACACATACACACAAACACTCTAGTCAAACAAAAGCATTTATGATTAGTTATTAATTACCGCTTTGCCGTGGCATCTGCTTGCCACTGTACAAGAGTGTGTCTCTGATGGCATGTGTGCATGTCTGAGTCCCTTAAGGACTGAACTTGTCCTCTTCACTGATTAACTAGGGAATTGTGGGTGATCTGGCATCCTGTACCCATAATGAATTCAATTATGAATTTACACTGTGCACAATTAAACCCATAACATTCAGCTGGCTGTCTCTATCTCTGTGTGTGTGTGTGTGTGTGCCTGTGTGTATGTGCATGCACTATCTGGGAGTGATGCCAAATATACCGTAAAGGCAATAAACAGACTGCACTTTATACAAGAGAACTGAAGATCCTGTGGCCAAGGATGAATGCAAATGAACAGAAAGCAACAAAAACCTACGCGCGCACACACACAAAGACACGGAAACACACACAGACATACAGTATATGCAAAAAAAAAAAACTCTATTACCGTAGTTAATCAAGACTCAAAACAAACAATGCCCTGGATTCATGGGTCGAATGGAAAGATAAAACATTCAAATTAAAACAGTATTCAAATTGATTTGTCCATAAGAACAAATAAATTACACTTAGTCTGAGTTCTGCATATAATGATAAACAAAGTGTGTATATATAGGGCCCTATAACTTCAGCAATGTGGAAAACAGACAGAATTGCAGAATCCATTCATAAAAATTTTATTTACTGTATAACGCGGAATGTCACAGAATTTGTCTAATTTTGGAGAAATAAAATAAAAGTAGGTCTGTCTGTATACTTAAATATCCTCTACATTCTGCATGTTTCTGTGTAAATGAGTGGCGCAGATGCGCGCTTTCGTTTACTACACACATAGGCTACTGAAGCACACGTGACACTCACTGCAAGTGAGTTTTCAGCCTCTGCCGCCTCAATATACTGTATGAGTACATCAGCACATGAACATGATCTCTAGAACTGTTCTGAGAGTCTCTTTACAATTTTACAGCAGTTTACAATTTCATTTGATAAAATCTACCATCATATAATAAAAAATAAACATTAAAGCTCTTTAAAGAACATTAAAGACAAGTTGAACTTGAAGAAACTGTGACAGAAAAACATCACTTAATGTAATGATAGTACTACTACTCATATTAAAACTATTATTTAATTTTTTAAGGAAAATTTCAAGAAAAAGTGTAAATACACATAGTATTTCTGAACAAAAAGAAAGAAAATAACAATATATTTTTTTTAATAAAATTTATTAATTAGAGATTATTTTGATTAATACAATTTAATTAAAACATAATGGATTTGAGAAAATTAATAGAAAACACAGATTTTTTGTCATTTTTGTTCAACTTTTAAAGTTTCATGATTTCAAATAATTAGAAATTTTTTTGATGAATACTGTTTTATTTAACCATTTAAAGCAGAGTCTAGAATTTTTTTTATGGAAAAAGGCGAATTTCAAAGGGCACAATATATAGGTTACAGTCTCTCAAATGAAGACGAAGAGGACTGGGATAATTCACAATGAAATTCTTTAATATTGTATTCCACATGAAACTAACTAATAACTGACAAAATACTAAACAGGAAGATGACTTAAATAAGGCAGCTGAAGAGGGCAAAACGGGTAGAGGGAGTTAACTAATAATAACTAATGAGCAAATTAATCAAAAACCATAGAAACAAACAAGGCAGGAGAAAGGGAATCACAGAAACCTAAACCAAAACAGATCAGAAACTAGGGATGTCAACGATTAATCGATGATCGATTAATTGTCGATAAGAGATGCAATCGATTAAGGCTATCGATGGTCGGTTAACCGATTCAATGTTGGGCTGCGTGCGGCTCATGCGCACTCAACACGTGCGAGCGGCTGTGAGTGACGGTGACGATATATAAAAGCATCATCAATCATTCACAATGTACAAATTAAGCTTTTAATGTGATTTAAACTTTAAAGTACATTAAAATAGAAACAACATAAAAGTTATTCAACATTAAATGCAATAGAAATGTAGTTACTAATCATTTCATCAGATAACTGTTTTATATCGTGCGCTTTGCAGGGCTGCGGGACACAGTGACAGGACAGGTAGTCTATTCATTCCTACAACTTGTTAATTCATTCCTACGAATTATTAATGTGGCAATTGTCCATGTTTCATTAATTTTGTTCCCTAAATAACCCATGATTTAAGTGAAATAAGGGAACAAATTAATAAATCGAACGAATTCTTAATTCATGAAATCTTTAATTTCCCTTCCAATGTTTACCACAGTAAGAGATGCGAAAACAGTTATTAAAAGCGAAAGATAATAAAATAAACCTGGGAAATTAGAGTGTTAGACTATGAAGATTTAGGAAAAGAAACAATGCCTAAATATACTGAATTTGTGGAAATTCGTGACCAACCGGCAAACCAGAACAAAGCCGCGTAAATGAAGACTATGGGGTCCAAAAGCATGGTCGCGATCTAACATTTTCCAGTTAACCTATTATTCCTCTAATAAACAAAGCTTTTATACCACACTTGTCATAATCAGATCTTATCATTTCTAAATAAATAATTGCTGGATTCAAAACAGTGATTAATAGGCGCTGTGACCGACACATTCCTGGAGCATTCAGTTTAAATAGACCGTAGTATACCGGTCCACTCTGCTGTTATGCCAAGGACGTTTTTGCTCATATGAAGAGGATCATCTTTTCCGTCTGTATGCGAATGCGTGTTAAGTACAAGCCTAGTTTACATTATAAATAATAGTTTAACATTCAAATACATTGCGAATATGGAAACATTTCGATTTGTGCGGAATGAGACATGAGCAATAACCTCCAAATAAATCTAGCCAAAGCCGCGCTCGCTCATCCTCGTCTGCACGCATGCACTGTCACGATCTAATGCGCTGTATGCCGGATTTTTAAAAATCAGACATTTTCTAGGACAGAATCCAGCAGGATCAAATTAATGTGAGCAACAGTGTTTTGGTGCAGCAGCGCCGATGTAGTTCACTTAATGTGCAGCGCAGTCACACGCGCTCCACATTTCGGATAATTTTATACAATAATGTCAGTTGAAAACATTGCAATTGTGCTTTAAAATACAACAACGAGCACCACAAAACCATTTAAAGATGCGCGTTCAGCGTTCTCCGTGCGGGATTGGAAACAGTCAACAAAGTAAAATGACCTCAAAAGTATGGCGCGCTCTCTTCATTTTATCAAATGATCATAATCGCATCTATTCATTTTATAATCCTGCTACTAGCATTTTATTCAGACTAAAACCTCTTTAATTCAAGTGAGAAAGCGTTTTGTGTGTGTGTGGCTTTTGCACATCCTGTCATACCGCTGACTGCGTGCCTGCAATAGACGCATTTTGCAGTATTATGGTTAACGATTAATCGATTAATTGATCGTTAATTTAAACGACGATCGATCATGGAAATAATCGAAATTTGACATCCCTATCAGAAACATAACAATATAGTACACCTTCATTATAAATGTATAATCTACAGCACATAGAGAACACAGTTCATTACAGCGCCAAGTGAACAGTCTGATTGATCTGTGCCATGAATTCACCAATGTGCTGCAGCATTCTGGTCCAGAGTGACATGAGAGCATGACACATTGCTCCAGATGTTGGTTGTGAATCTGTGCTGTAAAATTGCCCTTCTCCAGCATCCCAAAAGTGCTCAAGTGAATGGACATCTGGTCATTACGGGGCTCGGTGACAAACTGGTTTTGTCAGAAGATAAACTAGAGTACTAGGCCAGTAAAAAGACTCAGGTAGATTGTGGCATTTAAATAATGCTGAACTGCCGTTAAGCTGCCAAATACGCTCAACAAAATATGTTCCACATCATTACACTCCCAGCAACTGCCTAAAGTACTGATACAAAGCAGAAAGGATCCATGGATTCATGGTAAGGTTAATGTCAACGTTTGACCAAGTAGCTTTTTCCCAATCTTATACTGTCCAGATGTAACTGTGCCCACTAGACTCATTCTCCTATTCTGAGTTGACAGTTGAAGAAGCCAGTGTGGTCTTCTGCTGCTGTAGCTCATCTTCTTCAAGGTTTTGATGTGTTGTGCGTTCAGGGATGTTTCTCTGTATGTCACTGTACTGTTGGCTGGTTATTTCAGTTACTGTTGCCTTCCTGTCAGCTTGAACTAGTTTGCCCATTCTCCTGTGAACGCTCTCATAACAAGCCCTTTTCACCCACAGAACTGACACTCACTGCTCTTTTTTTTTTTTTTCTCAGTCATTTCTCTGTGAACCCTAAAGGGCTGTTGTGCACAAAAAAAAAAAAAAAAAAAATCCAGCAATATAAAACTTCTAAGTGTCAATTTGACAGTATATTTCTGGCTACCTGCCACTGTTACATAGCAGTAGTTGAATGATTTACAGTATTACAATAAAAAGACAGCTATATATAGCATCCTCACACTTAACAGTAGCTGGAAATGTATGATGAAGCAATGTGTGCTGCAGAATTGCAATGATTATCATTTTCTGCATTACAGTAAGCAGTTGGGTATTTACACAGTAAAATGCTGTCATGTACTTTTTTTTTGCTTGCTCTGCTGTGTCAAAAAATGATGCAGTCCCATTTTTCTTTTTTTTTTCTCAGGCTTATTACGCTTTTGATACCAGTTTAAGAGACTTAAACTTACCACCATATGCCGTAATTTCTTGTAATTACAAAATAAAATACGGTATGGTATGTACAAAAAAGAATATACAATTAGAAAATATTAGTTTAATACATTTTGTTTTATCATTTACTGTCATATTTATAAAATGTTATTAATGTAATGTGATTTTGTGAAGTTTTACTTATTTTTTGATATAAAGGCAAATAAGCTGAAGTGAGAAGCCTGATCAGAGAACTGAGGTATTAAAACTGAACAGACAGGCGTTCTCTCCCTCAGTCATCAACATGTGCTCCATACCAGCAGCACAAGGACAGCAGTCATCCACAATTCTACAGCCAGAAATCATGTTAAACAATCAAATAAAGCTTTGGTGGGAGAACGATTCATTTTGGCAGCCACCACAATCATTTCAATTCAGGATAAACCCTCTTAAATTGTGTAAAATGTACGTAACCCACTCGATCATCATTTATTCTGCTATCAGAGATTATATTCCTTCTGATGTGAACATTCGTTGAACGTCACGCCAAGAAAGAAAGAAAGAAAGAAAGAAAGAAAAAGGAAGAAAGAAAGAAAGAAAGAAAGAAAGAAAGAAAGAAGGAAGATCCAGACCTGAAAGTGTCAGTTTTTAAAATCCGGAGTCTTGTTTCTCTGTTTCAGAGAGTTTCTGAAATGCCGCTCAAGTGTCTCCTCATCTCGAGAGAGAAGAGAGGCAAACGCAGTTACATAAGTCTCCCTGAGGGATGTATGTGTGCTGACGCCTCAAGAGCCTTTACGAGAGAAAGAGAAAGAGAGAAATATTCAGATGAGAGTGAGCTGTGGATGAGGGTGATAAGCCTCCTTTCATCAGACGTCTTCCATCCCAAAACCCCTCACGCCGACGAAACATCCAAATTAATGTTCCCTAAACCTGACTTCCATTTCTGCCGCACATTTTTTGATCTATGTTTGGAAAACTAAAGGGTTTTCTTACAGAAATTGGGAACTGGTTCAAAAGCCTTACACTTGCTGAAAAAAATAAATCTCCCACTCTCACAAAGACAGGTGCATTATGATGATTTATGAATATATCATGCATTTGTCCTCAGAGATATGGAAGTGTAAATGGAAACTATACATTTTTGTGGAACAGCAAATCTGATGACAGATTCTGTAGGTAGAGCAACAGAATTAATTTTATATGCTTAAGGGGAAAATACTGTATGTCAAGAGGTCATGGTCATGCCTGGGGCGAAGCATCATGGGACATAAAAAGAGCTTGAATATACTTTGAAACAGTATATATAGAAGCCATACTGAGGTTATGAACTGCATGGAGGAAAGAAAATAAGAGAGCATTTTGTATGAATTTATAATGAGAAAAATGGAGAGAGAGGACAAAAATGCATTCACGATAAGAAAACAACAAGAATAGTTAAAAAGAAGGAAGACATAATCAATGTGTAATAGAGATCGAGACAAGATAACATAGAAATATTCTCTCATTTATAGCCTCACGGCTCCTCGCTGATGTTTTATCATTCTGAGAGTCTCTCAGATTGACAAGAAACAAAAACTCAATTAAGAACTATGAACTTCAGGCCACGTCTGTTGCTAAGGTGATAACTGCCGAGGCCCCTGGGAAATGCAGTTCTAGTGTCAGCATCCTTTGGCGCTTTTTCATTACAAGCGGCCCAAATCTGATTTATGGGCCTGGCATTGGCTCTGGAGTCCACTGCTTGTTCGTGCTGCTGCTGTATCATGTGTATTCATGAGTTTAGAAAAGCAATTATCTCTCGGCAACTTTGGGTTATATTAGTTTCAATCCCCGCCAGCAACAATACGTGAGTGTGTGAGATTAATTCTACTGTATGCATATGCATTTGAATTATTGTGTAATAATAAGGGTGTTGAGTCAATGATGGTTGTAATGAAATGTCTACGTTAGTTCAATATTGTGACGAAAGAAAGCTCGTTTATATTCATTATAAACCACTGGAATATTACAAACGCCTGAGACTCGGCATTCCACTACATCATTCATATTCTAAAACAGACTTTTCATTTAAATCTGATATAATTAATAACTCAAACACCACCCCTATCTCTAAAAGAAAATGTCCTGCATTTTAAGTAAGTAAAGAAAATAAGTAAAGAAATAAATACAATTTAAACCTCAAACCTGGAAATGAAAATTATGTATTCATCACTTAAATCTGTTCATTCATCATCTTCATTCAGTACCTTATTAAAATTCGAAAACATACAGCTGTTATTTTCATTTAAATCTGATTGTATTTACTAACTCAAACACTACTACACAAAAATTTCTGCATTTTTAAGTAAATAAGTAAATAAAATCTCAAATCTTCTAATCTAAGCAAAAAAACAAAATTACAAGGTTGGGGGTTCGATTCCCCGGGAACACGTGATAGGTGAAAATTTGATAACCTGGATGCACTGTAAGTCGCTTTGGATAAAAGCATCTGCTAAATGCATACATTTAATTTAATTAAATTCATTTAATTTAATTTAAAACTAATTAATTTGAAAAAGTGTAACCTTCCTTGAAATTCTTAATTAAAATCCCTTAAATTCACCATCATTATTCAGTACTTCATTAAAATTTGAAAATATACTGCTGTTGTTTTCATAAAAAATGTATTGTAATTACTAACCCAAACCCTACTCCTATCTCTAAAAAAAAGTTTGCATTTTAATAATTAAAACAAACAAGCAAACCAATAAATAAATAAATCACATTTAAACCTGGTAATAAAAAGTTTACACTGTTTCTAGGTCATTAATGAAATATGTAAATTTGTGACAGATCCTGTAGCACAGACTGTCAGATCTTCTTCGACTGAATCTCTAAATTCATGAGAACATGATCATTAGGTCTGAGAGTGCTGCTGTCATTATTGAAAAATTTTACTAAGCTAGAAAAATGCACAATATGACTATGGCTGACTTTGTGAGGGGAAATAAAGGACACATATATGCATTTTGATGTATTGTAGATAATACAAAGTGGAACAAATGCACAAGAGAGAAATCACAGACATCCTCAAACTTAATGGTGTTTGTGGTTGTGTGCGTGTGTGTGAGAAAGAGAGAGAAAGAAGGAAAGAGAGCTCTATCAATCAGTGTTCAGATGTTGTCTGCTCCAGATACGTACAGTAGCAGGTGATTTATGCAATGTGCAGACAGGAATAATATCAGATAAATCAGATATTGTGTGAGTAAGCACACACAGAGAGAGAGAATGGATGGTAATGAGCCAGTGTGGATGGTGTCAGACTGTGATCAACAGGGTCACGGTGCCAGAGAATGGAAATGGATCCATTAGACTCGCATGCACACATACCTACACATCAAATGCTAATGAAGAAAAACATACTCCAAACATGGGAGTATACTGCCATCTGATATTATTTCTACCATTCGAATGTCTTTTTGCAGACGTCATGCAGAAAGATGCACCTCATAAACATACATACAGACCTGGTTATAATCTCGCAAGCTTTTCTCATATGCTTCTAGAGCACCACTGTCAAAGAAGTAATCACTTCTTCTGTCATTGTCTGGATTGTCTGGCTCAGCTAATGAAAGAAACTGCTATAGTGCATTATCAGGTGCATTATCAGGTGTAGTGAAAAAGTAATTGGCTTCAGGCTTCCATCTCTGGCTGAGCATCCTGGACATTGAAGATTATTACAGCGTGGAAATTACCTGCTCCTAAGTCTTTCACTCTGATAAACATTTCAAACAAATCCAAATCAAGACATGCACAGATTCCCAATGATGTATCCCTTCTCAGACAGCTGTGCACATCTACGCACAAACAATTGATCATTTAGATACTCACTACTTCGGTTCTTAAGAAATAGTAATAAAGCATTGGTTTGCATTACAACTGGTGGGTCAACTCAAAAATTGGTTGTGATCTGTACTAAAGGTTGGAAAAACAATGCTTAATGCAATGTGCATTGCATTGCAAATGTTCATGAACAACCTAATGCAAGGTAGAAGAAAATAGGATCCAGACTACTGTAATATATTGTAATATAATTATTGGCTGCTGGGAGCAACAACAACAAAAAAAAAACATCATAAAACAATATGTATTCATTAAACTACTACTAATTACTAATTTTGCAAACATTGTTTAAAAATAACATTGTAAACAGTACATAGATAGATAGATAGACAGCAAACAAAGTGGAACCAATTAAATAAAAAATAAATAAAAAAATATTCTAATCACCTTAGATCAGTAATGATCACTGCTTAGATAAACAGCAAAATTTAATATGCTTTCAAGATCCAAAATATTGCCAAACAGGCGTTTTTGCATTGTTTCAAAATTAAATGATCCGCCATTGTCTTGACTGTCTCCCCTCACTGTTCTTGTCAGTCAGTTCGACTCTCTCCTCACTGGAGAAATAAGATCTGATCTGTGATGCGACTGTCTTTGGCACACTGCTTTGAGCAGCCGTGTTCAGTTTTTAATTGAAGTGTCTGTTCTTTTACTGAACTAAATAACTTTTGTTACTATTAAAAAAAAATCTAAATTAAGGGTCGGTGCCGCGGTGGGCAAGTGACGTAACCAGTCATCACCGTCTATCACAACAAGCCTAGTAATAATAAATAAAAAAAGTACATACATACAAATTAAATGCTAATTTTATTTAAGAATATTTTTTTATTTGTTAAAAATGTCCCTATATGATATATTTTTTTAACTAAATTTAACCAGCATAAATCATTTGTATTTATTTAAAGTAACCAGCAACAACTGTCCCCAAACTGTAGCTTAATAAGCCAACAGACACTCACTAGACTATGAGAATGTGTAAGTGAAGTGAAGAGAATGACTGAGCATATGAGCATCTAAAGTATGCCCATCTGATGCAACATGTAGCTACAGTATGAACAAACATAAACACACCATGCAGGCTGTCAGACAACAGTGGCTGGCGCTGATGATGTTTCATTGCATACTTCCAGAGCCTTCATCTCTTTCTGCCATCTGAAGCACACTCACACATCCGGATGTCTTTCCACTCGCATATTCACAGTGCATCTCTGAGAGGTTCAGCTCTAATGACGGTTCACTTCCCTCATGAAGGAGGAGGAATCTTCATCCCGTTTCATCTCCGCTTACCAAGTCTCCCATCAAATTCAAAAAGTGAGAACGCAAGAAACAAATGAACAGGTGGCAGATGAGAGGGAATATATTTAGACAAAATGCAGTAAACAAGAGCAAAGGATGTGTGTGCTTGTGTTCTGTTATTCTCTGTGGTACTCAGAGGTAAAAATCATTATGTTTGTTTGTGTTTCTTTGGAAATATTTTGAGGGAAAAGTGTGAAGATTGCACTGTGAAGCTGTAAAACTACACAGGGATACAGTGAATCAATCTGGCACACATAATGTCACACACACACACATTAACAAACAGATGGGAGAATGCACACACAGTTATTTTGCTGTGGGGCAGAAAGCCAAGCTGACAACAGCAAAATATGCCCAGTGGTCCTACTGACAGTGTAAGAACCGAAACCACACACGCATCAGCCAGAGACACACATAATATACACAACTCTATCAGTCCCAGACACATCTCCACACTGTCTTATCTGAGCACCAAATCACAGTATCAGTCAAACAGTCAGGCATTTACTGTGAGACTGATCAAAGCATGTCTGTCTTTACCTGTCTGTCTCTTCTCACAGTTCTGCACTCTCTGTACACACTTAGACATGCATAATGCATTCAGACTGAGAGGAAAGCATATATTTGACCTTTTGCAATATGTATAGTGTCAAATATTTCAGACAGACAGACAGACAGACAGACAGACAGACAGACAGATAGATAGATAGATAGATAGATAGATAGATAGATAGATGAGTTTGAATATAGATAGATAGATAGATAGATAGATAGATAGATAGATAGATAGATAGATAGATAGATAGATAGATAGATAGATAGATAGATAGATAGATAGATAGATAGATAGATAGATAGATAGATAGATGGACAGAAAGTCTTAGAGACAGAATGACTCTGATAGACAGACAGATGTCTCTCTCTCTCTCTCTCTCTCTCTCTCGTAAGACTGATGGAAGGTGCTGAGTGCTCTGGCTGATTGTCCTGATGGAGCAGCAGGATGGAGTAGATCAGCTGGGCTGTGTGTCATTCAGAGACAGAGACTGATTGTGCACTATACGGTGCTGTAATGAACAACATTATTTAGAAGAAATGGAGTGGGATCTACACCACACTGCAGACCCGTGGAGAGGCTCTTCACATGAGCACAAAAAATGACTTTAACCCCAACAAATTACCAAACAACAGCAATCTCAAACAGTCACAACAGCTGGAGTCCCTCCCAGAAAAAGAGCAGGTTTAACTAGAGTTTTGTGGCAGTTTTCATACAGACTCAAATGCTTCCAGTATATGTTCCTTGAAGGACTTGTTTTACAAATATTCAGCTTTAAATCAGAATGAACACACTCAAAAAAATCACCAGAAATTTCCATAAAGATAGAGTGGCAAAATTATAAAAGGCATATCTATAACACAAAGTACATACTGGCGATTCCAATCAAGATCCATCTTTAAAAACTGGAAGATCTGTGGGTCTATGTATTTTTGTTTAGGAACAGAAGTATAGTGTGAATTTAAGACCAGCAGTCACCATCCACATTCTTCCACATTCGGCCACTTTTTTTTTTTTATTCACTTGCCATTTTCTCTTTTTTCTCTTTTCCCATTTCCTGTCATCTTTCACACTTGCTACATTTGCTACTCACATTTTCAAGCTTCATTCCTTCACATGCCTATGTGTGTGCTCTCACTTCTGGTGCCTTTTAGTACCTTCATCCACTCCTTCTCTGACTCTTTTTCCTCTATTTTTTCCTCTGAATCTCCCCTCTCCTGTGGCCTTCTCTTCTATTATTCATATGAAACAGGCACAGACATTGTCTCTAATCACCATTTGTAGGACAAAATTGTTTGATATTCTGCCGTACTAAACTTATTTTACACTCCAGTCATGTCTCTTTCTTCTATTCCCCCACACTATAAAAAAAGTTAGTTAGTTAGGGGAACTAAAGCTGTCTTTACCCAGACAAGTTAAGGTTGGTCTAAGGAGGTTCTCTCTGCTGAACATTATTTGGGGATAAAATGAAAATGTGTCATTTTGGTGAGATTTTAGATTTTTAGTATGGATCTAATCATCATACAGACCAAAAAAAGAAAAGAAGAAAGTGCTGTTAATAAAAAAATTTTTTTGCAGCTGTACATTAAATTGAGTGATGTTTCTTCACTTCACCTACATTGGGCAGAAAGAAAGAAAGAAAGAAAGAAAGAAAGCATTAGAAGACTGTAGTAATGACTGCTGAAAATTCATCTTTAGTTAAAAAAATTATATTATTATGCTTTAAAACAATGTTTTAAAACGTTTTGAAATAATGCATGTTGATAATGGGAAAAATACAATACAAAAGATACTTTTTTTTGTTTATTTATGAACATTCCTAAACTTTCGTAAAGATATAATTACAGAAGAAACAAGAAATTAAGATGTGTTTTCAGAGACTGTGTATCTAGAATACAAATTTTTTTCAACCCACTGGGAAATAATTTGCACTTGTTTAAAGCATAAACCAAATATAACTTTTGCAGTTTTGCATCTTAATTTGTTTTAGGGATGTTAATTTTTTTTCTGGAAACACAAAAAAGTGTATGCATCTACATTAAACTATTGCACCACTATAGCACAAGAATTCTCTCATTTAAAAGCTCAATTTGGCATCTGATTATAAAACCAGACATAGGACATATGTTTTTTTTAATGTACTTAAAATTTGTAAATCTGTAGTTACCTTGGCAAGAAATTATTAACTGAAAAACCCTCCCAAAAAAAGTAAACTGGCTAAACAAAGTAGTGTCACTAAAATCATTATTTAGGCTGTAGCTATAAGAACCCTAAAATCTCATTATGCTTCATGTTGCTATTTCTCAATGCCTTTCTACAATCACAACTCCTCTTCCCTTTTCTCTTGCTTCTCCTTTGACGTGTATAATCAGTGTTGGTGTGTTGCTGCCTTAGGTTTCAATCAGTGGGAGGTTGTTTAGCATTTGCACGCTCTGCTGAAGGGCGAACACACACACGCACACACACACACACACACACAGATGCAAATATAGGCCTTCTGCATCTTGACTGAGCTAACTAAGATTAATGGTGTGGCTGGTCATGATTAACTGTGTGTACCTGTGTATATACGTACGCAGTTGTGTGTATGTGAATACCTCTGGCCCACACAGCTGTACTCACACACACTAATGTGTCTTACTCCGTGGAGGGACATACAGAGTGTCTTTGCTTAGCTGAGTAGTCGCAGCGTGATCTTCAAGAGAGCAGAGGGGCAGGAAGTGCAAGTCATTACGGATGTGCAACAGCGCTAAACCTGCTATCCGCCCACTCTCCAACAGACAGCTCATTAACGGGGGGCGTGTGCGGCCGCGTGTGTGCATGTGTGCGTGCGCGCGGAAAGAGAGCTCATTAACAGGGCGCTGTCCATAAGATCATTAAAATCAAACTCTCTCAGCAGGTGGCCAGTCAGTGCCAAGACCCCTCATTATCACCTGCTAGAGGAGCTCTGCTGTGAGCTGTCAAACAGACAGGAGGATCTGGCAACCGAGGACCTCACTGCTCCACTCATCAGCCTGAAACATAAGTGTGCCCCTAGCACAGCAGAAAACCAATTGCTGTGCCAGTGTTTGTGTGTTGCTGTCAACATTAACTGCATTAGGCCTAATATGTTTCCTCGGTGAGTGCTGGGGTTCACATTCATCAGGCTGGTTCAATGTGAACTTTGACAAAAAACATATTTTAATGTACATACAAATGGGGAGAAACAAATTGAGAGGTGGTGAGGTGAGAAAGAGGGTCTGTTCTAAAGCCTAGCGAGCTGCCATGCTATCTACATAGAAAGCATTCTAACTAACTGAAATTCAGGCATGGAATGCACAAACTTCAAGTCTAGAGATAGATTCGAAGAACACTGTTAAGAATAAAACTCTTCTTAACTGTCATTTTCTTCATATTTTCTAACTTCAGTTACGAATATTTAGAATATTTATAATAAGGTCTCATTTGTTAACATTGGGCAATATATGATGAACTCGTGCAGTATTATACTACATTTTTATACATTTATTAATCTTTGTTAATAAAAACACAATTGATCATATTAATAAACAGTGCATTTAAAAAAGTTTTTATAAATTTTGAAATTAACATTAACATTAATACACACTGTACATTCTTAGTTCATGATGTCTAATGTAATTAACTAATGTTAACAAAAAAAAAAAAAACTTATTGAAAAGTGTTACCAAATATTTAGTATTTTTGAAAAAACATTTCTTAAGCATTTTCTTATCTAGACAAATCTAAATACAAAAAAATAAAATGATAATTCTTGGAAAGGATTTCTTAAAATCCTCAGAAATACATTCTTAAATTTAGGATAACCTCCCATCTTTAAAAAGCCCTATTACGCCCCTTTGTACAATATCTAAAAGGACCTCAGATGATGCCAACCCTGAAACAACATACAGAACTAACAAATAGGGATTGGCGATATATAATTCTGTCAGATTTTCATGATATTTCACCTTTAAATCCCCGTGATGATATGATAAGCTTCTGCTTCTCCATCTTGCAATGTCACTGACTGTTGCTTGTTGCTAGTCAGGACAGTGTATAGACTTAACTGGCTAGCCAGATTTCAAACCAGTTTAAAAGCCATTACAGCATCTTTGACAGGTTACTGTGTACAGTATCTCATTGTGTGTGAGCACAGCAGAACAGTAGCATGCACTACAAAAAAGAACATTCAAAAAACTGTTTATATGAAATCTAATGTTAACAAATAGCTTGTTACATTAGTTTAGAAAACTCTGTAGATACTTGGTAGTTTAGCTCACTACATTGTGGCCATCTTGAATTCCAATTTTCTGAGCTCATTGCAATGCATTCTGAATGTAGTGTTAAATTTGAGGCCAAAACACGGTAGCTAATAAGGCAGACATATGCTATCTAGAGAGCAGGATAGAGATGGACACAGGGACACATGGGCAACCTGGAAAGCAGAATTAGGTGACAAATAAAGTAAAGCAGCAACTGAAATGCAGTGTGTGTTTTCAAAGCGAGAAGGAATGAGGGATGGAATAGAGGACAGAGGAAACTTGTACAGATGAAAGATGAACTCCATTACAAAGAAATAGACCAGAGCTTCTCTCTGTCTTTCTGTAATATTTTAGCTCAGATATTTATTATGCTCCAGAGGCCCCTGGTCATAAAACCACACACACACATAGAGGGGGTCTTTTGCATTATTTCAACAGAAAAACCTGTGACTTTTCTAACTACAGTCCAGTTTAACCAGGCACTAAATGTGTGGAAAATTAGATGTACAGTATTTAAATAAAAAATGTTGTCTTTCCTAGAAAGCACATGCCTCCTTTCTAAAAATTTTTTTTAAAAAAATAGTATCATTCTAGACTTTGCTTTATTCAAATGAATGTTTTTTTTGTTGTTGTTGTATTCATCAAAGAATCAGAAAACAAAAAAACAAAACAAAAAAGACAACCATTTTCAACACTGATAAGACATTTCTTGAGCACAAATCAGCATATTTGAATGATATCATACATAAAGGATCATGTGACACTGAAAACTGGAGAAATTCCCTTGCATCACACAGGAATAAATTACATTTTTAAATATATTAAAATAGAAAACAGTTGTTTTACATTGTAATAATATTTTACAATATGACTGTTTTACTGCATTTTTGATCAATTGGTGCATTTTGATGCATTTTGATCCTTGTTGAGCATAAGAGACTTCTTCCAATTTTTTATTATTATTTTTGAATAACTACACTCTGCAAATTACATTCAGCATAGACTTGGTTTTCCTCCATGTTACCTGATTTGGATAATAACTAGTGAATTGCAGAAAGTAGCAAAGCAAAGCAAACAGCATGTGAAAATAAACAACACTATCAGCAAAGCACAATTCTTAGTGAATCCGCCCCATACAGTTAAGCTCTCAGTGCACATAACCACATAAGAGGAAAGCACTTCTGCGGATGCACACACTCCAGCCAAAGCCCAGAGAGCGGTGAAAGAGAGCAGCAGTGGAGCTCACAGTAGAGATAAAGAGCCACGGACACATGGAGGGGTTTTCAGACAACACAGAGCTGAATTGAATCAGAGTGTGTCAGGCTGAGTGATGTATACAACAGCACGCGTTCTCTACAGATGCACTATTGATTAGCAAAACACATCAAAGAGCTTCCTAGCAAATGTTGGTTATTTTAACATAAGCACATGAAACTCTGTCGCTCATTAGCAGGCAGGACCCGTGTTACTGTTTGCACACTTCGCTGTTCAGCCTAAATGAGAAAATTAATGAGCACGAGACCTCAGCTAGCTTCAAACACACACCTGGAAATACACATATGAGCACCTGGGTATGCACACTCATACATGCTTCCGCCTTCCTTTATTTGATTTCAAAGCTCTCTGTAGAACTTTTAAATGAATAAATTTGACCTTCTCCATCTCTCGAACCTAACGCAACCTACCTTTATATTCATTCCATCCCACAAGCGAAGAGACGTGCATAATCTACAGACTGGAAAATCACGGTAACAGCATCTTAAGATTTTTGAGTTCAAAGTTTTTGTTTATTTATTCCAAGTAAACTCAAAAGACTCACTATTTGATCCGACGTGTTTTATACAGTAGCTCAAACATGTAGGAACAGTTCACACAAAAATGAAAATATGCTGAAATTTCACTAACCCTCAGGCCATTCAGGTGTAGATGAGTTTTTCTTTATAGGGACAGATTTGAAGAAAATTAACATCTCATCACTTGCTCACCGTTAGGCTAGATCTTCTGCAGTGAATGGGTGCCACTGGAGGAACAGTTATTATGAATTATGGACTATTTTGTCCAGAAGTAAAGGTTTACAATGAAAATGCATTAACACACAGTTTTTCTTCACAATATGTTAATTGATAGAGTGGATCCATGTGGATTATTTGTGAATTACTGTGATGTTTTTATTAGCTGCCTGAACTTTCATTCTTATGGCATCCATTCACTGTGGAATATCTACTGATGAGCAAATGATGTAATGCTAAATTTTTACAAACTTACTAAAAAACTCATCTAGAGAACTTGAGGCTTTAAACTTTGTTTACCATTAGTGGCACGTTTTTTCTATCAGACATGACAGATGCATGACTGCTTTGTCACAAGACAGCCGCTGGTCTGTTAGGGAATGAATGTCATGACATAATGAATGCTAAGAACACATGCTAAGACATTTCTGTCTTTCTCAAAAATTAAAAAATTCCAGTATATTCCAGTAGCCATCTGTGTAGAAAAAAAGTGATCTTAATCTTAATGAATTAGATTTCCTAACTGAGCCCACTGCAATGGACATGTCATGATAATAAGACTCCTTGTTTAACAAATGGCTGAAAGTTGAATGTGTCAATAACTGCACATTCTGAAAATGCTCACATTTGCTACTTGCAAGAAATAGGTTCTGTGCGTCTGCTGGTAAAGTCAATTTTACACTTTCAGGTGCCCTAAAAATGATCACTGGCATGTTTATGCTACCTGAAAGTGTCAAATTTACCAATATTACATACACTTATGTGCCATTATTAAAATTCTGATAAGCTGATATTAATTTTCATCTTATGACCAACAACCATTACGTTCAATAATAAAATTCTATATGATTTTGTCTTATTAAATAATATTAAAAAAATGGGTGATTTAGGCAACGTACACACGAAGCCAGAGCTTTCTCTATCCGACAATTTTTTTCTCGTCTCAAGAAATATCTGCATCCACATGAAACCACAAAACAATGTAGTATACATGCCATACCAGCATGTGATACAATATTTCAACAAATAACATTACAAAACCTCAAATATCAGCCGATATCTGATGTGGTACTGATACATCGTTCATCCCGAAAATAAAAAAATATTCTGGATTTTAAAAAATTATAATTCTTTCAATGGCCAACACAATCTCATGACAAAACTATTTTACAATGCAGTGATTCTTACAACATGATCCGTACTCAGTAGATCGATCATAAGCAAATTGCATGAAATCGGATAAATGAGACACAAATTCAAACAAATTAGCCACCAGTTCACCAAAACATAAAATATTTCCAAATTGCCATTAGAGTGTGTTACAATGGCCATCAGTAGAGAAATATGTTTTTTGCCCCCCGATAATGTAGTTACAGCCTCTACCCAGCAGGGGAAAACTATTCAAATCTAACAAGCCAAACTCTGTCCTCTTGGTTTGATTCATGCGGTAGTGTACATAGGAGATTTCTGTGGACTCTGAGAGGCCAGAATCCACAGTAAGTACACAGCCACAAAGCCCCGGAGGTATAAATAATAGATGGAAAAACCCAAGCAATACCAGTTTATGTGGAAGTGTAGAGCTGTTTGGATGCGGAGCACTCTCCACATTACACCAATTACTGCCTCATCTTCATGTAATCTCTCGCTGATGCTATCTATTTGGGAAAGATTAAAGGGGAAATTCCAGATAAGAGGGGGAAAGGGATAGAAGAGGAGGTAGAGAGATGGGAAGCGTCTCTGTGAGGGGCTTTACTACTCAGTTTTACCCACAAGACTCAATTTGACAAACTTTTAGCCCCACGCACAGTGTAACTGTCAGTGAGGATTGAAAAAGGGGAGACATAGTGCGTTTGACAGTCTACACATGCCGTTTGGCAGTTGAATGCGATTATCTTGTGATAACATTTCTTAGGTCCAACAGCTCTGAGCAAAGGGAATGAATGGAAGCTGCCACGTCCGTTTACGCTGCAGGGTGAGGAGAAGTCAGGCAGGACAGCAAATATAAGTGAAGCACTGAGATAAATTGAGTAAATAGAGTAGGCTGCATGAGAGAGAGAGATAGTGCCTACTGTATTTCCAGAGAAATAGAGCAGGTCAAAGTTCAAGAGCTAAACCTGGTATGATGATAACAGAGGGGGTATGATAAGAGATGCCTGCAGCGGCGATCAACATGGGGACATATTCCTGCTGACCCCTGCCAGAAGGCAGATGTGTGCTGCCAACTCACAACCATTAGTAACAACACAGTGATGGAGAAACGAGCATGAATGATCCGCTGTGTGTTCACTGCTGTGTGTGAGACTGATAGTGCCAGGGATACAGAGTGTGAGTCTATCAGCTAAACTTGACACAACCTCCATTTGGGGACAAATGAGAACATCCTCAGTTGGAAAAAAAGTTTCACATATGTGCATAAACTACATAATATCTGTTAGAAATCATAAAAAAATCTGAGTTTCAATGTTTTTTAGACAATTAATTCTTCATGACTTTTTGTCACTAGTTGTTCTTGATTACTAGACAATCATTTTTATGTTTTAAGAAGATTTTTTTATCTCACACAGAGCCAATGAATGAAATTTAGATATTTGTTTTAATCATATGAAACAGCCTTGTGTATTTATTTGGCCATGGTCTGTTATGCATTGCTCACCAAGGCTGTCTGTATGTAATCATAAATACAGCAAAATCTGTTTATTTTTTATATTTAAAAATATTAGGAAATGTAATTTATTCCTGTGTTTTTCTGAATCATTGCTCCAGCCTTAACAGTACAAAATCACTCTAATTTGATGATTTGCTGCTCTTCAGTTGTGTTACTTAATATTTTTGTGAAAACAGTGATACATTTTTTTCAGGATTTAAAAACCGAAATAATAAGTGACATTAATGTCTTTAATGTAATTTAATGTCATGTCTTTGCTGGATAGAAGCATTTAAAAAAAAAAAAACCTACTGGCCTTAAACTGAACTCACTGACATGTTTTTCATCAAAACCAAAAAAAGCTAAGAAAAAGTAATTAAATTAAACAATCATAGACAGTTCCGGCTCTCTTTTTTCTAGTTTCTTTAATCATTTAATAAATGCAAGTGATCCCCAGAAGGCACTTGGTTTACACAATCCCCATTGTTAAAGCAGACATGCACACAGTTTCTGCCAATATCATGTTAAGCTTGAGTACCTACAGAGTAGTACTGCATCTGCCATATCTCCGGAGAGTTTTAGTTTCATCAGATTTATAAAAGACAGATAGAGCTTACTCTCCTCTCTGAAAACAGTCGAGCTCCTGTAGGAATGCTGTGGGGGGAGCAAGCACATAAAACTTTTGCATAGCGATCATCTGCAAGCTGTGACATCGATATAAATAAAACTGAATTTATTTACTTAAATTACCTACGGCTAACATATTAATGAATGAAGCATGCTTGACAGGCTTTCTCTTGCTCTCATTCTGGTTGATGTGTGTGCACACTCTTTCTGGAGAAGTACCCATACAAGGAATCCACAAATAAAAATAACTTTCCTGAAGGAGTGTTTACTTTAGAAAAGGCCTTTCCATTTTAATTAATCAAATATATGGATCAGATGTGAGTAATACAATAGTTTGTTAGTTCTTTAACGTGACTCAATGGTAATGTCAAGCAGAAGTTTATTTTGAATCAGATGAGCCATTAACTCAACAGGGAGTTGAGTCGCTGGGGCTATTAACACCCACCCACAAGGAAACAGCACTTACAACTGAATGTAGTCATAGTGAGACGTGCATTAAGAGCGTTTCTAATGGACCCTAAGAAAAAGACCTCCCGCTGACTTGTGCTGGGAATGCGGATGATCGATATACTTGGCAAGATGTGTTTATTAGTACAAAAGAGCTTGAGAGGAAATCCAGGGGGATGCTGCCCTGTCAGATTCGTCCGTTCAAATAAAACTGCTATTCCATAAACCAATCGTACACTACAGTCCTAAACCAATCAAATTTCTCCCAGCTTCAGACTTCAACGGCAGTCCTTCAGAGAAATCTGTCCAAATGATCAATCCATCAGTCAGAGATTTCTGCTTTCAATGGCCTACAGAGCACTCTGTTGCAGCCACTGAGGCGTAAAAGCTCTTGGGGTCATCGGCAATAAAGTCCTCATCAGTCTCCCAAAGACCCTTCAGAATTTAAACCAGTCAAATTGAATTATAGGCTCTGCTTGCCTGCACCTCAGCCAATCAGAGTCACTCACAGTGTTGTGAGGGGCGGGTCCTATTTGACTCCACTGGTGCTATTTTCATTCAATTTTCATATCTCCTACTGTCTATTACAAATCAGCCTAAAACAAAGTGCACAGAGCTCTGCGCCAGCTGCTCAGCCTGCTTTTGCAAGAATGGCATTTATCAAACTATCAGCAGAACTGTCTGGATGGAGTGTGCATATTGATCTGTGTTTTCCTGTCTCTCTTCTTTGCCTCTCACCCCAAGCGTCCCTCATCGTGTTGTCAATCTGTCATCACAGCAATTTCAGCAGTGAACAAATGTGCTGGATGCATAATTCACTCCAACTCATCCACATCTGCCCCTTACTGCATAGTTAAGACCGCAATAAAGAGTGAAATTGTGAATAGTTGCATTAAGAAGCTATGGATACCTGACCTGACCTTTAAAAATGACTCTCTAGGTGTTAACTGCTATTTCTTACTGGAGAAAAAAAAGTTTCTGATGCTCACCATGGCTATTTTTATTTTATCCAAAAACAGTAACAATAGTAAAATATTATTACAATTTAAAATAACTGTTTTCTATTTTAAAATGTATTTTATTATTGTGGATGCAAAGATGAATATTCAGCAGCCATTACTCAGAAATCATACTAATATAATGATTTGCAGCTCAAACAATGTATTATTCTCAATTTTGTCAGTTGTGAAGTTTCATATTTTATTCAATTATACTGAAATTCATGATACATTCTTTCAGGACTCTTTAATTAACAGAAAGATCAAGTGAACAGCATTTATATAACAGTGTTACTTTCACTTTTGATCAATTTAATTTGTCCTTGCTGAAAAAAAAGTATTAATTTCCTTACAAAACTGAAACGTCTGAAAAAAAAGAGAAATAGAATGAAAGTAGCACAAATATATTGCAGTGGATTTCAGTCAACTACATGTTTGAGCTCATTATATAATATTTGCCTGTTCAGCACTGCATTGGACCAGTCATTACAAAGTAATCCTGAGAGCCATGTAGCAAAGTGCAAAATAAAAGTGCATAAGAAGTGAAGACAAAGAGCTCACGGTCCAGTCGTCAGAGCAGATATGTGGTCCCAGTACCTCTCATTATCACTGTCACTGATACAGACAGCTCAGGATATCTTTAGTTCATGTGTCTGCATCCCATAATCCTCTGCTCCACCAGTTGAGTTTAGATCAAGACTGTTTGGGATGTGACTCTGAGCTCTTACAATTAAAAGGAAATGACTTACAATTAGAAAGAGACACAATGTGTAGAAGATATGAGATCATGAAAGTTCATTAAATAGGAAAGAAATGCTAATTCCGCCAGCATTTACAGAGCCTCATGCAGGTTCATACTTGTGTGACTTTTGTTCTTCTGTGGAGCACAAAAGGTGAATTTTCAAACAACATCATGACCACTCAATAAAATTAAATGAATGAGGACATTTCAAAAAAGCAGCATAAAGGTCAGTTATGACTTGTAAATTATATCCCAGGTTATCTTCTGAACTATCAGCATCTATTCACTTACTCCACTTTAGCTCTTATTTTTGTATTCATCTTTAGAGATGTCTGATTCATAAATTATCTTTTGAATGAATTGTTTGATCCTGCTGTTCACAAAAACGAATGAGTCACTGAACCAATGATTTGGTTCTCAAGCTTAATGGAGAGGAAGAGTATCAACATTAATAGTGTTATTAACCAGTGGATTATAGTCTGTTTGTCGCAGAAAACTACTGTATGACTAAAAGCATGGAATGCAAATCTAAAATCATATTCATAACTTTAGTTCTATTGTATTTGAAAGCATTAATATGTTAAAGGGGGGGGGGTTAAATGCTCGTTTTCACTTAATCTCCTGTTAATCTTGAGTACCTATAGAGTAGTACTGCATCCTTCATAAATCCAAAAAGTCTTTAGTTTTATTATATTCATAAGAGAAAGATAGTCTGTACCGATTTTTCCCGGAAAAACACGACCGACTGGAGGCGTCACGTGTGGGCGGAGCTAAAGAATCACGAGCGCCAGTAGGCTTTTGCGTTGAGAGCGTTTGGAAGCTGTGACACCGTGAGGAAAAAACCAACCAAAACAAACCATGGCTAACAGTCAGATTCAGCCGTTTATTTATGATCCAGAATCAGATCCCGAGGCTGAAACTGAACGAGACCAGCAGCAGCAACGACTCGCTCCGAGCGGGGCTCGAACACGGGTCTCGCATGGGAGGGGACGCACTAACAAGGAGGCAGAGATATTTGAAGCAGTTTTACTCACCACCTGCGGTTCCAACACACGATTGTGGCCCTTTTTCCTTGGGATTGCATCATCCTTAAGAAATAAACGATACGCAAATCCGTCGTCAAACTGGGCTTTGTTTGTAAAACAAGCATTTTAGAAATGCAGGGAACAAACACAAACACTTGCACAACTCCGTTGATGCTCTGTAAAAATAAACTCCATCCACTGGTCCCTTAATACTGTTTTTTTTTTGGTAATCTGTGCAGGGTTGTCTTGCCCTGGCAACCAAAAACACACTCCTTTTGTGACATTTCGCGACGCTCTCGCTCTGATCAGCGAATGCCTGTTGTGCTCTCAGTGCTCTGGCTCTGTTATACGGGAGCGCGCGCTCTTCCGGCAGACGTGCCCTCAGGACCCATATAAGGAAATTCCGCTCCATCTAACGTCACACAGAGCCATACTCGAAAAAAACTTTCCGAAACTTGTGACAAACCAGAAGGAGTATTTTTGGAACAGAAATACTCCTTCAAACGTACAACTTAATTTTTGAAACTTTGTCCATGTTTAGCATGGGAATCCAACTCTTTAACAGTGTAAAAAACTCAGTATGCATGACATAGCATTTCACCCCCCCCCCCCCCCCCTTAAGAGATTATATATATTTTTTATTTAAGAATTCTGAAAAAGTCTCAATGTTGTTTGCAAAAAAAATATTGAGCAGAACAATTGTTTTCAACACTGATAATAATAATAATGGTTCTGTATGTTTCTTGAGCAGCAAAGCAGCATATCAGCATACTGAAGGATCATGTGACACTGAAAACGGGAGAATTATGCTGAAAATTCAGCTTTGCATCTCAGGAATAAATAAAAATTGAAAATACATTTAAATAGAAAACTGTTTTTTTTTTTTTTTAATCGTAATAATTTTTCAGAATATTACTGCTTTTACTGCATTTTTCATGTGCAGCCCAGGAGACTTATTTTTGAAAACATTAAAAAAAACGTACTGATTCCAAACCTTTGAATGGTAGTGTAGCCTCTTTTTAATTCAAACTGCATGGAAAAGAGTGAGAAGTAAATTTTTAAAAAACATCTCCTTTAATGTTTTTAGGTAAGAAGAAAGTCACACGGGTTTGGAGAAAATGATGACAGATGACAAAACGATTTATTTTTGGGTGAACTAATCCGTCAGATGTGAAATGACATAATTCTGTGTCTCTACTCAGTGTATTTAAAAAGATCCTGACAAGATAGCCCTGAAACATCCTGAAATGACAAAATGACCTAATCCTACCTGCACACATACACACCAGACAGACTCAAATGTTTATACACCCTCCTGCACAGCTGGAAGAATGGAGTATTATCCTGCAGAAACATCCCCTTATTAATTCCACAGCATTCAGCAGTCACTGTGATCACTCACAGATGGGATTGGAAGAAGACAGCAAAGCTGAGACCTTCACCAGCTCTCTGTCTAACTATCGCACATGAATGCTAAATAAGAGCAGACAGCCAACATGGTTTGACATTTACCCTTCCTCTGAATTTCAATCATTACTGTTGACATGAGCTTCAGAAGGGCTGTGCCAACCAAAACGAGCTCACTAGAGATGTTTCTCAGATTTCTCCAGAGAGAAAGCTACGGGACACGCTGACTCATGTTCAGCTAACTCGCATTTGTTAGAAACAGCAGCAGTGATTCTGTACAAAAATAGTATTTGTATAGTATCATTAGAAAAACAAGCACAATAACAAGAGTAACAAAACATTTATTGTCAGTCTGTTGTGTAAAGATTGCTAGAAAAGAGAATTAACAACAATGTGCTGGCAAAGAAAATACTTTCCTGGATTTGTGTTTACTAAGTTTTGTATAGATACAAACTTTAACAGCTTAAAAAAAGAATTTGCAGCTGTTGTCAAGGAAAAAAAAAAACTGGACAAGTTGTCAACAGCATTATGTTGCCACACAATATGCGGTTAGTTTGAGAATCTATAGCCTGTTATAGGAATACAGCTATTTTCTTTTTGGTTTAACTCTACCATCCTTCTATTACTAGTATTTATTTATTTATTTTTTATAACAAAGGGAAATTATAAAACAGGAATATTAGTATTTCAGTAAAGAAACCACAGAAATATGCAAAATATGGACTTTGACTCAAACTACTGTACTTTATACTCCTACTGTTTAAAAGTTTGGGGTCAGTATGAGTTTTTGGTCACATTTTTAATTAAAGGTACAATTCTTACCATAAACAAACCATTAACTACGACTTTACCTCAACTCCTAGTTGCAAGAATGCATTAATCTGATAAAAGTGACAGTATTTATAATGTTTTATATATGTGTGTGTGTGTGTGTGTGTGTGTGTGTGTGTGTGTGTGTGTGTGTCCTGTGTGTGTGTGTGTGTGTGTGAGTGTGTGTGTGTGCGTGTGACCTGGACCACAAACCAAGTCTTAAGTGTCAATTTTTTCGAAATTGAGATTATACATCATCTACAGGATCAGACAATATTTGGCAGAGATTTTTGAATATTCTTTTTGAATATCTGGAATCTGAGGGTGCAAAAAAATATATATATATATTGAGAAAATCACCTTTAAAGTTGTCCAAATTAATTCTTAACGATTTGGTATATTTATGATAGGAAATTTACAAAATATCTTCATGGGGCATCTTTACTTATATATCATAATGATTTATCAATAATTTTGACCCATACAATGTTTATTTTGGCTATTGTACACAAAATATACCCATCGACTTAAGACTGGTTCTGAGGTCCATATTCTTGAAGGATCATGTGACACTAAAGACTGAAGAATTGCCGCTAAATTTGGCTCTGCCATTGCAGAATATAAATTACATTTTAAAATACACAAAACTAATCAATCAGACTGTGGCATCAATATATTATGACAATCAGATTATCATTATATATTTCAAAATATTACTGTTTGTATTTCCTTTTGAATATTATAAGCGTAGCCTTGGTGAGCATTAAAAAATAGCCCTTTAGTTAGTCTCCACTACATGTACTTGCTTATGAGACAATAATACAGATGAAATGAAAGCAAAAGTCTAAAGTTTCAGATTCTTCTAAACTCCTCAACTCCAAACCACTGAGTTTAACAACAAAACAAAAATCCTTCAGACACTTTAAATGCCAAGATTTTGCTATTCAGTGTCTGCTGTGTCATCTGAATGATCTCTATGTACAGTACATACACATGGATACCAACAAATTTACATCAAAGCAGCTGTCTCCATGGTAACACTCCACCACTTACACAGACTGTCTGTATCAGCATGACCTTGTGTGTCATCTTAAGTCACCTGTTCCTCTATGTATTTTCCTTCCTCTTATTCTCTGCTCGTCTGTTCCAACAACTTAATCACATTCTTATCTATCCATAATTCATGACAGTTATTAGACTTTGTATCTGGTCTGTTATACTAAGCAAGCACAAACAATACAACTAATTTACCAACATCAAAAATGCCTTGGCATCAGTTCCCTCAGAGGAGAGGAGTATACAGGAAATTAATCAAATTTAGCTTTTTCTAAAGATTACTGTTATAAACCTGAGCTGTGTCCAGAAGGTAAAGGGAGAGATGTTTCTACAATGTATTACAATATTTTCAGTGTTTCTCAGAGGGCAGACTTCATGTATAACTTTGAAATAATTGTGCTTCATATAACATTATCCAGAGAAATGAGCATAAATGATAAATCCCCTGTGATGTTTTGAACAGGCCACCAGGGCACCATACAGAATTTATTAGGGCTGCACATTATCGAATTTGTAATCGCAATTACAATTACAGATGACACAATTATGTAATTCGTTTAAAGGCACAATTACACA
>NW_020528424.1:0-54775 GCF_003368295.1 Carassius auratus
AGATGTGTGCTGCCAACTCACAACCATTAGTAACAACACAGTGATGGAGAAACGAGCATGAATGATCCGGTGTGTGTTCACTGCTGTGTGTGAGACTGATAGTGCCAGGGATACAGAGTGTGAGTCTATCAGCTAAACTTGACACAACCTCCATTTGGGGACAAATGAGAACATCCTCAGTTGGAAAAAAAGTTTCACACATGTTCATAAACTAAATAATATCTGTTGGAAATCATAAAAAAATCTGAGTTTCAATGTTTTTTAGACAATTAATTCTTCATGACTTTTTGTCACTAGTTGTTCTTGATTACTAGACAATCATTTTTATGTTTTAAGAAGATTTTTTTATCTCACACAGAGCCAATGAATGAAATTTAGATATTTGTTTTAATCATATGAAACAGCCTTGTGTATTTATTTGGCCATGGTCTGTTATGCATTGCTCACCAAGGCTGTCTGTGTAATCATAAATACAGCAAAATCAGTTTATTTTTTATATTTAAAAATATTAGGAAATGTAATTTATTCCTGTGTTTTTCTGAATCATTGCTCCAGCCTTAACAGTACAAAATCACTCTAATTTGATGATTTGCTGCTCTTCAGTTGTGTTACTTAATATTTTTGTGAAAAACAGTGATACATTTTTTTCAGGATTTAAAAACCGAAATAATAAGTGACATTAATGTCTTTAATGTAATTTAATGTCATGTCTTTGCTGGATAGAAGCATTTAAAAAAAAAAAACCTACTGGCCTTAAACTGAACTCACTGACATGTTTTTCATCAAAACCAAAAAAAGCTAAGAAAAAGTAATTAAATTAAACAATCATAGACAGTTCCGGCTCTCTTTTTTCTAGTTTCTTTAATCATTTAATAAATGCAAGTGATCCCCAGAAGGCACTTGGTTTACACAATCCCCATTGTTAAAGCAGACATGCACACAGTTTCTGCCAATATCATGTTAAGCTTGAGTACCTACAGAGTAGTACTGCATCTGCCATATCTCCGGAGAGTTTTAGTTTCATCAGATTTATAAAAGACAGATAGAGCTTACTCTCCTCTCTGAAAACAGTCGAGCTCCTGTAGGAATGCTGTGGGGGGAGCAAGCACATAAAACTTTTGCATAGCGATCATCTGCAAGCTGTGACATCGATATAAATAAAACTGAATTTATTTACTTAAATTACCTACGGCTAACATATTAATGAATGAAGCATGCTTGACAGGCTTTCTCTTGCTCTCATTCTGGTTGATGTGTGTGCACACTCTTTCTGGAGAAGTACCCATACAAGGAATCCACAAATAAAAATAACTTTCCTGAAGGAGTGTTTACTTTAGAAAAGGCCTTTCCATTTTAATTAATCAAATATATGGATCAGATGTGAGTAATACAATAGTTTGTTAGTTCTTTAACGTGACTCAATGGTAATGTCAAGCAGAAGTTTATTTTGAATCAGATGAGCCATTAACTCAACAGGGAGTTGAGTCGCTGGGGCTATTAACACCCACCCACAAGGAAACAGCACTTACAACTGAATGTAGTCATAGTGAGACGTGCATTAAGAGCGTTTCTAATGGACCCTAAGAAAAAGACCTCCCGCTGACTTGTGCTGGGAATGCGGATGATCGATATACTTGGCAAGATGTGTTTATTAGTACAAAAGAGCTTGAGAGGAAATCCAGGGGGATGCTGCCCTGTCAGATTCGTCCGTTCAAATAAAACTGCTATTCATAAACCAATCGTACACTACAGTCCTAAACCAATCAAATTTCTCCCAGCTTCAGACTTCAACGGCAGTCCTTCAGAGAAATCTGTCCAAATGATCAATCCATCAGTCAGAGATTTCTGCTTTCAATGGCCTACAGAGCACTCTGTTGCAGCCACTGAGGCGTAAAAGCTCTTGGGGTCATCGGCAATAAAGTCCTCATCAGTCTCCCAAAGACCCTTCAGAATTTAAACCAGTCAAATTGAATTATAGGCTCTGCTTGCCTGCACCTCAGCCAATCAGAGTCACTCACAGTGTTGTGAGGGGCGGGTCCTATTTGACTCCACTGGTGCTATTTTCATTCAATTTTCATATCTCCTACTGTCTATTACAAATCAGCCTAAAACAAAGTGCACAGAGCTCTGCGCCAGCTGCTCAGCCTGCTTTTGCAAGAATGGCATTTATCAAACTATCAGCAGAACTGTCTGGATGGAGTGTGCATATTGATCTGTGTTTTCCTGTCTCTCTTCTTTGCCTCTCACCCCAAGCGTCCCTCATCGTGTTGTCAATCTGTCATCACAGCAATTTCAGCAGTGAACAAACGTGCTGGATGCATAATTCACTCCAACTCATCCACATCTGCCCCTTACTGCATAGTTAAGACCGCAATAAAGAGTGAAAATGTGAATAGTTGCATTAAGAAGCTATGGATACCTGACCTGACCTTTAAAAATGACTCTCTAGGTGTTAACTGCTATTTCTTACTGGAGAAAAAAAAAGTTTCTGATGCTCACCATGGCTATTTTTATTTTATCCAAAAACAGTAACAATAGTAAAATATTATTACAATTTAAAATAACTGTTTTCTATTTTAAAATGTATTTTATTCTTGTGGATGCAAAGATGAATATTCAGCAGCCATTACTCAGAAATCATACTAATATAATGATTTGCAGCTCAAACAATGTATTATTCTCAATTTTGTCAGTTGTGAAGTTTCATATTTTATTCAATTATACTGAAATTCATGATACATTCTTTCAGGACTCTTTAATTAACAGAAAGGTCAAGTGAACAGCATTTATATAACAGTGTTACTTTCACTTTTGATCAATTTAATTTGTCCTTGCTGAAAAAAAAGTATTAATTTCCTTACAAAACTGAAACGTCTGAAAAAAAAGAGAAATAGAATGAAAGTAGCACAAATATATTGCAGTGGATTTCAGTCAACTACATGTTTGAGCTCATTATATAATATTTGCCTGTTCAGCACTGCATTGGACCAGTCATTACAAAGTAATCCTGAGAGCCATGTAGCAAAGTGCAAAATAAAAGTGCATAAGAAGTGAAGACAAAGAGCTCACGGTCCAGTCGTCAGAGCAGATATGTGGTCCCAGTACCTCTCATTATCACTGTCACTGATACAGACAGCTCAGGATATCTTTAGTTCATGTGTCTGCATCCCATAATCCTCTGCTCCACCAGTTGAGTTTAGATCAAGACTGTTTGGGATGTGACTCTGAGCTCTTACAATTAAAAGGAAATGACTTACAATTAGAAAGAGACACAATGTGTAGAAGATATGAGATCATGAAAGTTCATTAAATAGGAAAGAAATGCTAATTCCGCCAGCATTTACAGAGCCTCATGCAGGTTCATACTTGTGTGACTTTTGTTCTTCTGTGGAGCACAAAAGGTGAATTTTCAAACAACATCATGACCACTCAATAAAATTAAAATGAATGAGGACATTTCAAAAAAAGCAGCATAGAAGGTCAGTTATGACTTTGTAAATTATATCCCAGGTTATCTTTCTTGAACTATCAGCATCTATTCACTTACTCCACTTTAGCTCTTATTTTTGTATTCATCTTTAGAGATGTCTGATTCATAAATTATCTTTTGAATGAATTGTTTGATCCTGCTGTTCACAAAACGAATGAGTCACTGAACCATGATTTGGTTCTCAAGCTTAATGGAGAGGAAGAGTATCAACATTAATAGTGTTATTAACCAGTGGATTATAGTCTGTTTGTCGCAGAAAACTACTGTATGACTAAAAGCATGGAATGCAAATCTAAAATCATATTCATAACTTTAGTTCTATTGTATTTGAAAGCATTAATATGTTAAAGGGGGGGGGGGTTAAATGCTCGTTTTCACTTAATCTCCTGTTAATCTTGAGTACCTATAGAGTAGTACTGCATCCTTCATAAATCCAAAAGTCTTTAGTTTTATTATATTCATAAGAGAAAGATAGTCTGTACCGATTTTTCCCGGAAAAACACGACCGACTGGAGGCGTCACGTGTGGGCGGAGCTAAAGAATCACGAGCGCCAGTAGGCTTTTGCGTTGAGAGCGTTTGGAAGCTGTGACACCGTGAGGAAAAAACCAACCAAAACAAACCATGGCTAACAGTCAGATTCAGCCGTTTATTTATGATCCAGAATCAGATCCCGAGGCTGAAACTGAACGAGACCAGCAGCAGCAACGACTCGCTCCGAGCGGGGCTCGAACACGGGTCTCGCATGGGAGGGGACGCACTAACAAGGAGGCAGAGATATTTGAAGCAGTTTTACTCACCACCTGCGGTTCCAACACACGATTGTGGCCCTTTTTCCTTGGGATTGCATCATCCTTAAGAAATAAACGATACGCAAATCCGTCGTCAAACTGGGCTTTGTTTGTAAAACAAGCATTTTAGAAATGCAGGGAACAAACACAAACACTTGCACAACTCCGTTGATGCTCTGTAAAAATAAACTCCATCCACTGGTCCCTTAATACTGTTTTTTTTTTGGTAATCTGTGCAGGGTTGTCTTGCCCTGGCAACCAAAAACACACTCCTTTTGTGACATTTCGCGACGCTCTCGCTCTGATCAGCGAATGCCTGTTGTGCTCTCAGTGCTCTGGCTCTGTTATACGGGAGCGCGCGCTCTTCCGGCAGACGTGCCCTCAGGACCCATATAAGGAAATTCCGCTCCATCTAACGTCACACAGAGCCATACTCGAAAAAAACTTTCCGAAACTTGTGACAAACCAGAAGGAGTATTTTTGGAACAGAAATACTCCTTCAAACGTACAACTTAATTTTTGAAACTTTGTCCATGTTTAGCATGGGAATCCAACTCTTTAACAGTGTAAAAAACTCAGTATGCATGACATAGCATTTCACCCCCCCCCCCCCCCCCCCTTAAGAGATTATATATATTTTTTATTTAAGAATTCTGAAAAAGTCTCAATGTTGTTTGCAAAAAAATATTGAGCAGAACAATTGTTTTCAACACTGATAATAATAATAATGGTTCTGTATGTTTCTTGAGCAGCAAAGCAGCATATCAGCATACTGAAGGATCATGTGACACTGAAAACGGGAGAAATTATGCTGAAAATTCAGCTTTGCATCTCAGGAATAAATAAAAATTGAAAATACATTTAAATAGAAAACTGTTTTTTTTTTTTTTAATCGTAATAATTTTTCAGAATATTACTGCTTTTACTGCATTTTTTCATGTGCAGCCCAGGAGACTTATTTTTGAAAACATTAAAAAAAACGTACTGATTCCAAACCTTTGAATGGTAGTGTAGCCTCTTTTTTAATTCAAACTGCATGGAAAAGAGTGAGAAGTAAATTTTTAAAAAACATCTCCTTTAATGTTTTTAGGTAAGAAGAAAGTCACACGGGTTTGGAGAAAATGATGACAGATGACAAAACGATTTATTTTTGGGTGAACTAATCCGTCAGATGTGAAATGACATAATTCTGTGTCTCTACTCAGTGTATTTAAAAAGATCCTGACAAGATAGCCCTGAAACATCCTGAAATGACAAAATGACCTAATCCTACCTGCACACATACACACCAGACAGACTCAAATGTTTATACACCCTCCTGCACAGCTGGAAGAATGGAGTATTATCCTGCAGAAACATCCCTTATTAATTCCACAGCATTCAGCAGTCACTGTGATCACTCACAGATGGGATGGAAGAAGACAGCAAAGCTGAGACCTTCACCAGCTCTCTGTCTAACTATCGCACATGAATGCTAAATAAGAGCAGACAGCCAACATGGTTTGACATTTACCCTTCCTCTGAATTTCAATCATTACTGTTGACATGAGCTTCAGAAGGGCTGTGCCAACAAAACGAGCTCACTAGAGATGTTTCTCAGATTTCTCCAGAGAGAAAGCTACGGGACACGCTGACTCATGTTCAGCTAACTCGCATTTGTTAGAAACAGCAGCAGTGATTCTGTACAAAAATAGTATTTGTATAGTATCATTAGAAAAACAAGCACAATAACAAGAGTAACAAAACATTTATTTGTCAGTCTGTTGTGTAAAGATTGGCTAGAAAGAGAATTAACAACAATGTGCTGCAAAGAAAATACTTTTCCTGGATTTGTTTTACTAAGTTTTGTATAGATACAAACTTTAACAGCTTAAAAAAAGAATTTGCAGCTGTTGTCAAGGAAAAAAAAAAACTGGACAAGTTGTCAACAGCATTATGTTGCCACACAATATGCGGTTAGTTTGAGAATCTATAGCCTGTTATAGGAATACAGCTATTTTCTTTTTGGTTTAACTCTACCATCCTTCTATTACTAGTATTTATTTATTTATTTTTTATAACAAAGGGAAATTATAAAACAGGAATATTAGTATTTCAGTAAAGAAACCACAGAAATATGCAAAATATGGACTTTGACTCAAACTACTGTACTTTATACTCCTACTGTTTAAAAGTTTGGGGTCAGTATGAGTTTTTGGTCACATTTTAATTAAAGGTACAATTCTTACCATAAACAAACCATTAACTACGACTTTACCTCAACTCCTAGTTGCAAGAATGCATTAATCTGATAAAAAGTGACAGTATTTATAATGTTTTATATATGTGTGTGTGTGTGTGTGTGTGTGTGTGTGTGTGTGTGTGTGTGTGTGTGTGTGTGTGTGTGTGTGTGTTAGTGTGTGTGTGTGCGTGTGACCCTGGACCACAAAACCAAGTCTTAAGTGTCAATTTTTTCGAAATTGAGATTTATACATCATCTACAGGATCAGACAATATTTGGCAGAGATTTTGAATATTCTTTTTGAATATCTGGAATCTGAGGGTGCAAAAAAATATATATATATTGAGAAAATCACCTTTAAAGTTGTCCAAATTAATTCTTAACGATTTGGTATATTTATGATAGGAAATTTACAAAATATCTTCATGGGGCATCTTTACTTAATATCATAATGATTTATCAATAATTTTGACCCATACAATGTTTATTTTGGCTATTGTAAAAAATATACCCCATCGACTTAAGACTGGTTCTGAGGTCCATATTCTTGAAGGATCATGTGACACTAAAGACTGAAGAATTGCCGCTAAATTTGGCTCTGCCATTGCAGGAATAAATTACATTTTAAAATACATTCAAAACTAATCAATCAGCTGTGGCATCAATATTATGACAATCAGATTATCATAATATTTCAAAATATTACTGTTTGTATTTCCTTTTTGAATATTATAAGCGTAGCCTTGGTGAGCATTAAAAAATAGCCCTTTAGTTAGTCTCCACTGCATGTACTTGCTTATGAGACAATAATACAGATGAAATGAAGCAAAAGTCTAAAGTTTCAGACTCTTCTAAACTCCTCAACTCCAAACCACTGAGTTTAACAACAAAACAAAAAATCCTTCAGACACTTTAAATGCCAAGATTTTGCTATTCAGTGTCTGCTGTGTCATTCTGAATGATCTCTATGTACAGTACATACACATGGATACCAACAAATTTACATCAAAGCAGCTGTCTCCATGGTAACACTCCACCACTTACACAGACTGTCTGTATCAGCATGACCTTGTGTGTCATCTTAAGTCACCTGTTCCTCTATGTATTTTCCTTCCTCTTATTCTCTGCTCGTCTGTTCCAACAACTTAATCACATTCTTATCTATCCATAATTCATGACAGTTATTAGACTTTGTATCTGGTCTGTTATACTAAGCAAGCACAAACAATACAACTAATTTACCAACATCAAAATGCCTTGGCATCAGTTCCCTCAGAGAGAGGAGTATACAGGAAATTAATCAAATTTAGCTTTTTCTAAAGATTACTGTTATAAACCTGAGCTGTGTCCAGAAGGTAAAGGGAGAGATGTTTCTACAATGTATTACAATATTTTCAGTGTTTCTCAGAGGGCAGACTTCATGTATAACTTTGAAATAATTGTGCTTCATATAACATTATCCAGAGAAACGAGCATAAATGATAAATCCCCTGTGATGTTTGAACAGGCCACCAGGGCACCATACAGAATTTATTAGGGCTGCACAATTAATCGAATTTGTAATCGCAATTACAATTACAGATGACACAATTATGTAATCGTTTAAAGGCACAATTACACAAAAAAAAAAGTTCACTTACATCATTCTGTGTGCATAAGATATGTTGTTGTTCTCTCTACAGATTATCTTAAACTGTTTTTTTTCCCAATTGTTTGAATTTCTTTGTTTTAATATAACATAATACCATGCATATATTTACTTTGGTTTGGTTTCTCAGAAAAAATAAATAAATAAAATAATAATAATAATTATATATATATATATATGATTTTTGAGGCTTAAAAAAAAAGAAGTTTTTCAGGAAGAGTGTTTTCCGCTGGTTTATTTTGATATAACAATATGGCATGCAGTGGCTTCAAACAGTGGCATAAAGCTGTTAAAAAAATTATTAAATCTAAATTGTGCTAATCGTAATATATAATCGCAATTACAATTTCAAGGGAATAATCGACAATTATGAGTTTTGTCATAATCGTGCAGCCCTAGAATTTATTAAAGAATTTTCTGATTTTCTATCAGAGTTGGTGCTGGCTGCAGATAAGGTTTTAATTGTTGGTGATTTTAATGTCCATGTTGTTAATGAAAAAGATGCATTGGCATCAGAATTCATAGACATCCTGAAATCTGTTGGGGTTAGACAACACATGTCAGGACCTACTCATTGTTGAAATCATACTTTAGATTTAATATTGTCACATGGTATTGATGTTGATGGTGTTGAAATTATGCAGCCAAGTGATGAAATCTCAGATCATTATTTAGTTTTGTGCAAACTTCATATAGCTACTGTACAACTGTAAATTCTAATCCGTGATACAAGTATGGTAGAAATATCACTTCTACCACAAAATTATCTTCCTGATTTATCTCAATTACTTAGCATATCCAAAAAGTCAGAACAACTCGATAATGTAACTGAAACTATTAACTCTCTTTTCTAGCATTTTAGATACGGTTGCTCCTTTACGCTTAAAGAAGATTAAGGAAAAGGACCACACTCTCAGGTATTTCGTATTGCTTGGCAGGAAAGTATGCTATCCCACAGAAAAACATTAAAAACTGCTAGATCTGATTACTTTTTGTCTCCTTTAGAAGAAAACAAACATAACCCAAGGCTTTTATTCAATAGAGTGGCTAAATTAAGACAAGACCACAGGAAACAGATGACTCTTCTGCACAATCTGACTTTGCTGCAGCCTGGAATTGAACTGCTGGTTTCGTCTGGTCAGAGGAGAACTGACCCCCCGACTGAGCCTGGTTTCTCCCAAGGTTTTTTTCTCCATTCTGTCACCGATGGAGTTTTGGTTCCTTGCCGCTGTCGCCTCTGGCTTGCTTAGTTGGGGGCATTTAAAGGGTTAGTTCACCCAAATATTAAATTTATGTCATTAATGACTCACCCTCATGTTGTTCTAAGACCTCCGTTCATCTTCGGAACCCAGTTTAAGATATTTTAGATTCAGTCCGAGAACTCTCAGTCCCTCCATTGAGGCTGTGTGTACGGTATACTGTCCATGTTCAGAAAGGTAAGAAAAACATCTTCAAAGTAGTCCATGTGACATCAGAGGGTCAGTTAGAATTTTTTGAAGCATTGAAAATAAATTTTGGTCCAAAACTAGCAAAAACTATGACTTTATTCAGCATTGTCTTCTCTTCCATGTCTGTTGTGAGAGAGTTCAAAACAAAGCAGTTTGTGATATCCGGTTCGCGAATGAATCATTCGATGTTAATGGATCTTTTGAACCAGTTCACCAAATCGAACTAAATCGATTGAAACGGTTCGCGTCTCCAATAATCATTAATCCACAAATGACTTAAGCTGTTTACTTTTTTAATGTGGCTGACACTCCCTCTGAGTTAAAACAAACCAATATCCTGGAGTAATTCATTTACTCAAACAGTACACTGACTGAACTGCTTTGAAGAGAGAACTGAAGATGAACACCGAGCCAGATAATGAGCGAACCATTGACTCATTCTTGAATCAATCAATCCTAAAACAGACAGGAAGCCAGTGTAGTGAAGCTAAGACATGGGTAATATGCTCATACTTTTTAGTCCTACTTTTTAATGGTGCTTTTTGTGCATTTAAGCGTTTGACTCAAATTTGCGTCTGCCGCCCGAAATTTTTTTACTTTGGTGTCAATTTGCGCCGCGTTAACCAATCAGGAGCCTGCTCAGGAGTCACTCATGCAACATGGAGGAATGACTGATGTTGGCAGTAAGCAGTAAGCAGTCAACTGGAGCTAACGTTATATGACAAAAGTTCATATTTCTATAGAGACAGGAATAAAAAAGACCTATATATAAAAAACTTATTAATAGATTAATTGAATAAAGGCCAAAGATAAGAAACGTTTCGTTTTACCCAAAACTAATTATATTTTATCTTGAACCACTAAAGAGACATCAGAGCCAGCGGCAAATGTGAGAAGGTCTAGCCGAGGTGAGGCTGCATGAATTACACTTTCAAACTCCTTACGTGGCAGGTAGGGCTTGACTTTAGCCAATAGTCTCAGTTGAAAGAAACTGGCTTTTACAACAGAACTAATCTGTTTTTCAAATTTAAAAGCACTATTAGAAAATCACACTGAGATTCTTGGTAAATGGATGAACATACAAACCTAAATTACCAAGTGCATCTACACAAGCACTTAAATCACCAGGACAACCAAACACAACAATCTCAGTCTTATTTTCATTAAGACAAAGAAAGTTCTGATCCAGCCATATCTCTCAGGCAATTAAGTAATGACAGAAATGAAGCTTTGTCATTTGTTTTGACAGTCAAATAAATGTGTACATCATCCGCATAACAGTGGAAGGTGATATTGTGCTTTCTAAAAATATACCACAAGGGCAGCATATACAAAGAAAACAACATAGGGCCCAATACTGACCCTTGAGGGCCGCCACAAAAAAGAGGGGCTGCAGATGATGAAAATTCCCCAAGGTGAACAGAAAAACTTTTGTCTGCCAAATACAAGTGAAACCATTTAAGGACTATGCCCTTAATGCTGACACACTGTTCAAGCCTAGATAAAAGAATAGAGTGGTTGACCATATCAAAGGCCACTGTCAAATCCAAAAGGACTAAAACAGCAGAGTTACCAGAGTCCACAGTTAAAAGAATATCATTAGAAACTCTTAAAAGAGCAGTTTCTGTACTGTGACCAGACTGAACATTTTCATAAATACTAAATTCATCTAAAAATGATTGAAGTTGATTAAAAACAACTCTCTCCAAGACTTTCAGTAATAAGAGGAGTTTAGATAGGTCTAAAATTAGACCAAATGGAAGGATCCAAGATTTTCTATTTTAGTAATGGTTGCACAACGGCATGTTTAAAAACAGCTGGTACACACCCTGAGCTGAGAGATGCATTAACCAAAGATACAACACTTGGCCCAACAGTGTCAAAGACATCTTTAGTCAAGCGTGCAGGATTACTGTCAAGGGGGCAGTTTGCAGGACGTAGCTGTTAAACTATGTCAGAAAGACAGGAGAATGTAACCGGCTCAAACTGCTGAAAGACAACTGGGCAAAAGGAAAGATCAGGGGAATTACTGATAACCGTGATGGGTGGAAAACTAAGACCAGCAATTTTGTCCACAATTTACATACTGCATCCTGCATTATTTCGAACGAGGTTTTTAGTTAATATTTAGATTTTTATAATAAAATTTAGTGTAGGGATGTATAATATGGTTATGAGAATATGTGCCTTATACAGGTAGACAGTTATAAACAGCCAAAATGTTAATATTAGGCATACTTATAAGCAACTAGTCAATAGTGGGAACTGGTCTCAATACTAAAGTTTTACCTATTTTTTTAAGTAGAAAGAATGAAGTATTTTCTTGGAAAATGTAGTGTCACATGATCCTTCAGAAATCATTCTGATATGCTGATTTGCTGCTCAAAAACATTTCTAATTATTATTAATGTTAAAAACAGCTGTTTAATGTTTTTGCTGAAACCTTGGTGTATTTTGTTTCAAGATTCTTTGATGAATAAAAATTCCAAAAGGACAGCATTTATTTGACATAGAACTCTTTTGTAACATAATAAATGTCTTTTGATCAAATTATTATTTTATTTTATTAATTACTGATTCCAAAATTTAAACTGTAGTTACATTATAGCCAGAGTGGAATTACTAAAGGAATTTTCATTTGTTATGAAACACTAAACTCAGCTGATATTGAAACATATGTAACTGTAAATGTTGAAAGAAGGACAACTTGCCACCCTTGCATCATTTAGACAGCTTTGTTAATTATAGCAAGAAGGCTTCTTTAGTTGCATTGCATTGTGCCAAACGCTCGAGTGTAGAGGCATGGTGAGAGTTCATCCTGGGTTGACTCGCAGAGACCTGGTCCCAGAGAGCCCTGAACCCAGTGAAGTGTGTACAAGCTGGATTGCTAAAACACAGACACATCTGCCCTGCCAGCAGAGCCACTTAGTGGGATCATACCATTTCAGAACAGCTCTCCTTCCTCTGAGAGAAGGTCGAAACAAGCCTTGTGTTCTTAAAGGGGTCATATAATGCCACATGCACTTTTACAAGTTGTTTGAACTGAAATGTGTGTTGGCACAACCACCTTATAATTATAAAAATCCACCAAGTTTTTTTTTTTTTTTTGTAATCTCGTTAAAAGTTTACCCTTTTCTCAAATCGAGCTGTCTGACCATGTGACGTCACACGGTCGTAGGCCGCTCCCACGATTGTTTGATTGACAGCAGCGTTTCAGCACAGACTGGACTTGTGTTTTACCTCATCAGTCCGAGATGCAGACAAGCATGACTCCTAAGTGATTGAGGTGTTTGTTATTGGATGTAATAATGAACATTGCAGTAGTAGTTTACTCCCGACATCTGAGCGACTGAAATCGCAGAGGATTAACTTACTTTTGGATCTAAGGGAAATGCACCCTTTATCTACTTAAATGCATTTATGTTCGCGCAAATCATTCATAATCCAGCCTCACCTACAGAAGCAGTGAGTATAATGTATTATAACGAATCATTGCAAATCGCCTTTCCTAATAATTTACTAATTAGCAAGTTTCACTATGAATGTGTACTCTCAGAGAGCAGATCGGAAAAGAGAGGGGCGGAGTCAGCAGAGCTCATTAGCATTAAAGGTGAATTCCACAAACCAGCGTGTTTTGAACAGAGCTGTTTTTGACAGGGTTTTTTTTTACACTACCATTGAGAAATTTTAAACAAACTATGTTACAGACTTTTCATTAAGAGCCTAAAGAATCATATCAACTTGTGGAAAGTGGGCATTATATGACCCCTTTAACCATCCCTACCCTGCAAAAACACAACTATGTATTCACCCTGATATTTGAAGGAGAAAAGCATACAGACCAAAATGTAAACTTCAAAGATAATCTACAACAGGGCTTCAAACAAAACAAAAAAATCGACAAAGGAGCCACTGGCTCCTATAAGAAAAAAAGTGCAAAATTATTTTTTTAGGAGCCACAGAATAAATGTGTTTTATTTATTTTATTATTATTTTTACATTTTAACATTTCTATTATAATGTCATGTGTTTATGTCTCATCATTCTTGACTTTATCAACATTTTAATCCATTTTGTAGATGACCTGGGAACTAGGATTCACTAAATGGGATCTAAATATATTTTCCAATTTGAAATATAGTCACTCATTGTTTATTACACAAAATATGTACCAATATCATGGACCATAAGCATCACTTGGCTACTGAGTGTAGTTTGGGCTCCTCTTCAATGCATCCAGTAAATTTTGTCATACACTCTTAAAAATAAAGAAGCTTCAATGATGCCATAGAAGAACCCTTTTTGTCTAAATGGTGGTTATAAAGGACCTTTAACAACTGAAGAACCTTTACATTTCACAAAAGGTTATTTGTGGTGAAAGAAGGTTTTTCAGATTATAGAAAGCTGAGAAAGACATGGTTCTTTGAAGAACCTTTGACTAGATGGTTCTTTGTGGAACCAAAAATGGTTCTGTGAATAACCTTTTAAGCACCTTTATTTTTAAGAGTGTTTGTCTTTCACACTTTCATTCTGTTTTTCTTAATAAGTAAAATTTTAAAGGAGGAGTTGAAATGTATAGCAATATACCAAATATAGCAAAATGCTCCTCTTTATAGTTATTTTTCTATCTGACAGATTAGCTTATTGACACCGAATGGTTATTCTGAGGTAAATGTATATATTACGTTGCAATGTTTACAAGCGTTACATATTCTCCACAGTTTGAAACACTGAATGAGCTTTTACACGAGACACTTCAGCAAGTTGTCCTGTAGGCTCTCTTATTAAATAGCCTACCTTTTAATGTTCATTCTTGTTCATAATGTACTATAGTAGTAAAGATAAAGATTAAACGGGTTACTTTGCTGCTTGAACGGCTGCAAAGTGATCGTGCCTGCCTGATTCATTGTTTTAATTTCGTTATGAATTTGGAATAATTTTAAAGCTGATATTTTGTTAATTAAAAAGTAAAAACGCATTAAGCTTTTTGCGATTACTGGATGGCAAGTGCGCTTCAAATAATCTAGTCCACACATTAACAACACAGCATAGACCTAAGATCTTGTTAAGAAGAAGTCATATTATTAATGATTATAAACGATAATTGTTAACGATATTGCCAATATCTACACAGCCGACAGTTTTTTCTGTTGTAGTTTGTTCAAGTTGTCCATGAAATACACGCTGTTTTTCTGCACTTTCACTTCTTATGTCTCCATCACTTCCATCTCTCTCGCGCTGCTCAACTGAGCTGCGTTTATCAGGTGTGTGTCAGCGCTGCTTTGCGATAGAGATGAGGATTGTTCGAAACTCTTTTATCCACTTAAACTTTGATGCACATCATCTCAGTTTAATATGCGAACATAACAAAAGATCACAAGACAATCAGGAAAAAGGCATGACATGCCAATTTTAAGTTATAACATGTAAATACATAGGCCTAGTTACCAGTGGTGACCTCTGCAAAAACTTCACTTGCAATTTAATATCCTTTAATTGCAAATGCAACCATTTTGGTCACAGTTTGGAGCCCTGTACAAACAGCCTAAGTAAGATGTGGCAACTTTCCTTGACTTTCATTGTCTTTAAAGATCACAAGATAAAAACAGATAAATCATTAAGAGGAGGAGAATTTAATGAATAAAGATGAATCACTATCTATTTTGAGCCTAGGGGGTCATTACTTATAGCAATTTATAGTAGTTCTGATGGCAAATTTTATGAACCTGTTTAACGGACTGTATAAAAAAGCTTTTCACACAGCCATATTTTCAACTGAAAGACCTTGAACCGCAGTCTGTAAACAGCAGGTGCTGTTAATTTTTTTTTTAGCTCTCATCTTAAATTTAGTAAAACAAACATTTTTTTGCTGAAGGAGCCTGTTAGTTGAAATGATAAACACACAGGCATGTGGAGGGAGTATCCATCTTTCCCTGAGGTTTAGAGACAAGAGTTGATCCTTTAATGAGAGTTTGACTTTGATTTCTTAGTCCTGATTTGTCTTGTCCTCTTCCCTCCAGCACCTCCATTTTTCATCTTTTCACTACATGCCAAAATATATTGATCCAAAACAACCTTATAAACATATCCTAGGAGTTTTCTTCCTAGGATGCTGCACAGTCTGTGGGTATTTATGCATTTAAGCCAAATAAAGTATTTATTTTCTAAATTGAGTATTTTTCCATTTAAATCCTATGAAATGAAACCGTGTTTTAATGAAATAAATAAAATTCATTTTGGCTCTGTAAACTCTTACAATTAAATAAAAGATGTGCTTGTAATGTGATGTACTTTGAAAAAAAATAATAATTCCCCTGAAATTCCTAGTACAATTTAACAAATAATTACAAAATAAACTAGTAACAATAAAATATGAAGTAGAAAGACTTTTTATATATATTTTTTTTTTCAGTGACATCAATAATCAATAAACTTTTTTTTTTACTTAAAGGCAGGGTAGGTGATTTGGTCCAAAACCATTTTTGTGATGCTGATTGAACATCTCTTCACATCACCATAGCAATGGAGAATGGAAGTTATTATTGTAATATCATGCTCTTCGTACAGTAATGTTTTCTAACAGTGAGTGATACATGAGGTAATCTGTCAGCGTTACATTCCACTCTCCACCAACGCCGCTATGCGCTACTAGCATAGTGTAGTTTGGTGATGCGAAGAGCAACTGACTATATGGACATTTACTATCGAGTTTTACTAGCAGAGACAACAGGAGAATCAGAAAAGGTACTATATGAAGCCAGAAATTCAACTATAATTACACCAACAACAGTGATTGTAAGCCTAGTTAAAGAACTACTCAATCCACCTTTAGGTTGGTCTTTAGTTATTAAAAGACATAGTAGAACTCAGTTTGTACATTCTTTACATTTTTTTGGACCTGAGGCAGAGAACTGGAAACATGATGAAAAAAAAAATCTTGTTGGGTTTTGACTCATGAAGAATACTTTAAAAGGGATACTGAATATCAATGTTAATGAAGTAATATTAATATAAGACTATTAACTTTATTTACCCCACAGGGGAAACTCTTAATATTGAGGGGAATAAGCTGAACTATTCATACATATTTAATTTAATAATTTTAAAAATAATTCATATGATTGTACATGTGACCTGAGAAAATCATGCCTATTATTTTGATTTGTGAGATCGGAGATCGCGCTGCGCACACATACAAACATCCAGGAGAACACAAACTTGTTGTGAACCCTGCCCCACGACTTTTATTAATAAAATAGCTTTTGATACTGAATTGTTATATTATATTCATCAGCAATGAGGGGGTAAAATCACTGTTTAAGTAACTAAACACACGCTTGAAGAGAGACGCGCTGACGCAGGTTCACACACTCAAACACACACACACACACACACACACAGTTTGTTTTTGTGAAAAGTGGGGACATCCCACAGGCGTAATGGTTTTTATAATGTACAAACTGTATATTCTATCCCCCTACACAAACCCTACACCTAACCCTAACCCTCACAGGAAACTTTGTGCATTTTTACTTTCTCAAAAAAAAACCTCAGTCTGTATGATTTATAAGCGTTGAAAAATGGGGACATGGGTTATGTCCTCATAAGTCACCCTCTCCTTGTAATAACTGTGTCATACCCATGTCATTATACAAAGTTGTGTCCTCATATGTCACAAAAACATGCCCACACACACACACACACACACACTTATCTCACTCTCCCAATCGAACAATTGATTTGAGTAGCTAAATGTTATAATCAATTAATTCAAATAAGTGTGATCTTACGGCACTATTTAATCTCTGTCAGATCTGAAGCTTGCAAAATGCGCTTTGCGTCAGTCTTGCCTTCACACCATGTATTCGCTCTTTAGCAGTTTTTACGGCAATATTTAAATGTCATTCTTGGTGAACTTAAAATATTCCCACACTATTGACCTTTTCGACATTTCTCTGGTGGAAATAAGCTTGTGTAACTTTGTTTTCATTTTGCGCACGTTGCAACTGTTTCGTTCCATGCAACAGAAACACTCGGTATAGCGGAGCCTTTACGATTAATTAACCGTGCCGTTTTAAAGCTTGGTTAATCGTGAAACCGGTTAATCGCTGCATCCCTACTGTCAACACAAATCCACAGTGTATCAGCCAGCACCACATGAAATATTTTGCATAATAAAAAAGGGGTAGACTACTATCTAACCTGGCAGTAGAGAGAGTCATATTTGTGCTTGTGCAACTGTGTGTATACAGTACAAGTCTAAAAATGTGAACAGAAGCTTTTGTGTTAAAGCTCACTTTGTAGCTGCGAAATCATGCTTGAACACACAAAAATAGACAAACACAAAAACAAATACACCTACACACATACAGTTTCATGAAGAGGAGCAGCAGACCAAGGTTATTATTTGATGGAAGATATTGGGAGGAAAGTTGTTTGAAATTGTCTAGCCGAGTTCTCAAAAGGCTCAGAGAGCCATCATCATCTTCAATTGCTGCTCTAACAACCTTACCAAACACACACACACACACAGACACAGACATGCTCTTTACATAAGGACAAGGGACCGCCTCATTTTCAGAGAAAATAAATTCAATTTCATTATAAAAGTGTTCACTTCATCTCTCTTATCCTCGGCCTACCTCTCTTTTAAAGGTTACTGATACAGAGAGACACAAGGTTTTAGTAATAATGTAGCAGGGTTAAGGCCTGTCATCATTAATAGGAATAAAGGACAACGCTGTCTGATTTACACTGCCTTCAAGCAGGCTTTACCCCTGCTAACCAATGAGACTTGCACACACACACAAACTTAGGGCATATTATACAGAAAGGAATTTTGGTGTTTATTGGAACAGCATCCTTATTATATGTGCCTTCTTGCATCTTTTGATCCTGTTTCATTCAAGATTGTCTTTCAAATTTGTTTGTTAGCAGCAAGTCTAACTTGCACTAAAATGACTAAAGTTTGCGGAATATGAGTTAGATGTTTTCTCATATGCATGTGCTGCCGTTCAATCAAATTTACCTTAAGCCCGCAGTGCAATTTCATGGATCCACATCCATAGAAGTTGAATGGCAGCCAGGGAAGTTACATATCCTGAAGCAACAGAGGTACTGCAATGATTTGAATATTCAGACAATGAGAAACAGATCAACTTTGAACATTCCTGCGCTGCAAACTGTTCATTCACTTCAATGCATCTCATTTTGCTATGTCAGAATTGGTGTCAGGAACAGATAATGGAAAATGCTTGCAGAAAACATTTCCAATTGGAAATTTTATTTGAAGTACCAGGAAACGGATTCAAAATATCAATCAGATGATAAATGAGAGATACTGCCATGCAAACAGAGCTGTAATACTGTTGATTACCAATGCAGCTCCATACGTCTTTATTTTCTCACATTTTCATTTCAGACTTTCTTTGAACATGGTCAACAAGTTGAAGGCCAAATTAATTTAGCCTGTTTCTGTATTTGCCTTTCGTCCAAAAGAATGAATATATAGGCTGCAAGAAATGAGGTAGCCAGATGAAAAGTTGTTCTTTTAAGCATAATAATTTGCATATTTCAAAAAGCACATTATGATCTACCTGATGTAAGTGATCTACTCACTGATGAACAAAAGCACTATTTATGGGGTAGAATAACTATAAATATTAGCCTAATGCGAATGAATGCCAATTAATCCTCTATTAACATACACCAAACAGTAAATGCATTTAATCTTAATCACAGCCATTTTATGGTCATTTTTCTTATTATAAGTTCATACAAGTCGGCAATTTGAACTCATTTTTTAAAACATGCTGATATTCAGCAATACGTAGTTATAAAAAGTAGCTTGAAAGGATAATTCCATAACTAAAAAATAATTTACTCACCATGATTTTGTTCCAACCCATTGTAATTTTGTTCATCCTCAATTTTGTTTTAATATTACCTCACCATTTTCTCATCATTTTAATGAATATTCATCATATTTTAATAAATGCCTAAATTAAATCAGTTCATCTTATTCAGTAGACTTGTATTCAACTACTTGATTAATATGGATTACATTTATCATGTCTTTATGAGCTTTTTGAAACTTGAACATTCCAGTGCAGGAGAAAATTATCAAAGAATATTAAAAATCTCCACTTGTGTCAAAGATTGACCACTTGAGGGTGAGGAAAACTGTTTGGTCAACTATCCCTTTAACTTCCTAATAACCAGTCACTGCCCTGTAATTTTAAGGTTAAAGATATATCTATGATGCAACATTGCACACAGAAAGCAAATGTGGAATATCCACAGAAATCTTGGTCTGAGTGAAAAGAATCTGTTCCTCTCAGTCTACACAAACAATAAATGTAAGCTTGAGTAAATTCTTCCAATGAATTGATTAGAGTTGGCATAACTAACTTCTGGCAAAGTAGACTTGTTCATTCGGTTACAATGATAGGAAAAGTACAGCATAATGTTTAAGACAAATTGATTGAGGTTGGCTAATGTAGGTCATTCCTCGGAGGGAAATATACATCCACTTAATCTACTCCCATGAATCAGAAACGTGTGACACAGTCCTCTGCTATAATAAACAGAACAGAACTGGAACAGGCATCATTCACAAAGTGATACAAATCCCATCCCTAGTGTGTTCATTTATTATTCATTTAGATTTTTTTGATGATGTTTTCAGCTGCCAGCAAGAGCACAGTTCTCTTGGGTCCATTTAACACATTTTACCATGCTTGAATTCAGTGTTTGTCACCAAAATTAGTGCAAGAAAATTCTAAAAAAAAAAAAAAATCACAAATTCCTTCTGGGGCTGATAATAATATACACTAAAAACTGCTTCTTAGGTCAAGTAAATAAAGCTGAAAATAACTAAAGGTTTACTTACAAGTACTTAAAGGGTTAGTTCATCCAAAATGAAAATTATGTCATTAATGACTCGCCCTCATGTCATTCCAAACCCATAAGACCTCTGTTCTGTATACCGTACACACAGTTTCAATGGAGGGACAGAAAGGTCTCGGACTAAATCTAAAATATCTTAAACTGTGTTCTGAAGATGAACGGAGGTCTTACGGGTTTGGAACGACATGAGGGTGAGTCATTTGGATGAACTAACCTTTTAAGTAATTTTTCTATTACTATATACTTAGGATCTATATAATATATGTCAAACCAATAATTAAAGACTTATATGATTAAAGTGAGTCCAAACTGGCCTTCATTCCCATTTCTATTTCCCAGCATGCAATGGGCCATGAATAATTAATATGATTGCATTTTTTGATTGTAAGCCAGATTTATGTCCATTCTTGCTGTTGATTTTGTTGTCATGTTTAGCATTGTCTTCACATTGTTGATAAAAAATTTTTACAATTGCAGATTACACAGTAAGTCATGGCAACTTGACATTTAAAGCACAGGCAAGACATTTACTACATTAAATTAAGTAAATCAAACTTGAAAGCAAGCCATGCAAACTTTTGCATTTATGTGACCACCTCTTTTTACAAGTGCATGTTTATGCGAATACCGTATATTGCATATGAGTGCTCACTGCTTCTTGTTGCCTCAGGTCTGCATGTTCTTGTGTTTTAAATTAACTTATAAGGGGGCTTCGGCAGGATCCGACCCCCATCACACCTTCGCAGTAACTAACAGTAATAACTCTATTTTTCCAGTGATACCGCAATCTCTGTCATGCCCTTGTGTTTTAAACTGTCATGCCATAGGCTGTTTACTGCGATTAAAGACACATGCATAATGTATGAGTACAGTCACTTAATAGATCCTAATTAGAAACGATCATCCCTGATGATCATATCTCTGACTGATCAGAGACTGAGACTCTCTGCGTCTGCATAATTATTGTAAGTTATACTTCCCAGAGGATGCAAATTAATGTGTTCTTTGTTAAATGGACATAATCTAGTTTGAACTGACTGTCATAAAGGGCAGATCTTACAAAGCCTGTTGAGAAATGAGTCAAAAAAAGAGATTTGCATTTTGCATTAAGAAAATAAAGCATACATCTAAGACCATTTAGATTTGCTAGATAAATGTGATGTATAAGGATACTGAAATAACTATTGCATATACGACTGGTAAATATAAACATAAATGTCAATACAGCAGGCCAGCATAGTATACAAACAAACCTACAAATGTACATAAACAAGACCAAAAGAAGCCACAGAACATCACAGGAGGCCTTAACAAACTGAGGTCATGTCAAGCACCACGTGACAACACAATCGCTTACACAAAGCTCCAATCCCAGGACAATACTCTGACACTAAACACAAAATGACAGAAGCAGACACCGGGGAGTCTCCCCTCAAACAGAACATTTTCTCTCATGGTCTGCGGTCCAAAAATACCATTTCAGTCTGAGGTCTCGAGGTGAAGATAACATTTCTTCACTTTTGACAAGAGCATCATGTGTCTATGTTTTTTGAGGGGGCAAGAGCTTTAGCCCTGCCTCACTTAGTGCCTGAGGCAAGGTAACACTTGCCCAAAGAAAAATATATATTTTTAAGAACTTTGTAGTTCTTAAAAAAAATATAAAATAAATAAAAGATATGTTAAGTGGTACAGTTTTCATTTACCACGTAACGATAACCAAGTTCAAGCAATCTGCATTCGTCTACAACAATTTTTGCAGATTTTTGTCTTCCTGCCACATAAGTCAATCACGACAGCATAATGGCCCTAAGTTTGGTGCAATGTTTTTTTCCTTGTTATTTAAAGAACGCTTTAGTATAGGCGGGTCCACAATGCATGTACATTTTCACAAAAAATTTACGATTTAAATCGATTTTTCCCACCTAATTAAAATCAATATTCAGAATTGTTCAAAACAAGTTTTAAACTTTATTTTGTTTTGATTTTACCTTCTGGGATTTGATGTTAAAAAGAAAATCGATATTCATTCAAACAAATCAATGTGAACTACACATTCAAGTTAATCAATTAAATCGATTTATCTCGCAGCCCTAGTGTACACAATGCTTATTAAACACACAGTGATGCTCAGCAGCTCACAAATATGCCAAATATTACAAATTAAAGGATTACAATGCAAAATAATATTATTGTGTAAACTACATAAATATAAAAATGCCTATATGTCATAATGAATAGTCATTGCATGTATCAGAATTAGGCTACCAATTTGCATGCACAGGAGCAGCTCTGTTTCATCTCGGTGAAGTGTTCTGGTTTTGCACTTGCAAATTCTGCTGTGTAAATAGCAAATCCGTCATGGCACGAGTGCAACTGGCTCTTAAAGGAATGGGAGATGATTGGTTTATTGCACGTGATGCCTAAAAACAAAAGAGAATAGGGACAACCCATTTAGACCATGTGCCCAATCGCACTGACCGTTTCCCCATCGTTAAACAAACAAAAGTGGAATCGGACATGCCCTGAGTGCCCCTGCACCGTGTGCTTTAGTCCATTCACTTAGATCGTTGAATAGGGCCCATAGGAGATTTGATGATTAAGCCTATAGTCATGATTAACTATAGAAGATCAATGGTTCCAGTGGTGAACACAGCCAACGCAGCAGGCGGCACAGCCAAGCATCCCAGCAGGCAAACTCCATATCTCACTTGCTCATAATTAATGCTCCTGAGGGGGTGGTGGTAAGGAAACTACTTTTTTTCTTGTTTAGTTAGTTCACGGTGTCTGTAGACCATCCTACAGTGAGGAGAAATGTTCATCCAACTACAAAAGGCAAGCTGCCAAATTACATAGCCCGGGATTCGCCCTGGGTAGGTGATGCAGGAATCTAAACCAGACAAGAAGAGAAAATCACTGAGGATTGTAGGATGGTTGTGGGATGAGTTGAGTAGGGGTTGAGAATGTGATATATCAAAAAGAATATGATATCACTCAGTCTTGTAAAAAAAAAAAAACATGAGAGGGGATCAGACTTTACTTCAAGCTATGTGTGTTTACATTAGTTTCTCGCAAACACTCGACAAAGGAGAAAACAGGAAGAGAGGAGGACCATTTAAAAAAGAAAGAAAGAAAACATCCAATTTTTCAACAGCTGGCCTCAAGTGCTCTCTTTGCATAATGTTCATTCATATGCATGTGCCCAGTGAAATGTTTGGAGGCATTGTCATTGGATGAATTTGATTACATTAGCACATCTAAATGGGGCTCCTTGATGGAGCCGCTGTCTGGGTTTGCAAAAGAAGCCACTGCACCGGAATGGGTAAGTGTGTCAGCGCCACTGACAGACTCCTCAAAAACAAAATATCACTATGGCTCCAGACTCTGCAGTGGCCCCTGCTTAAGCAAATTACACTGGAAAAGCAGTTAATCAGTCTAGAAGACCAAATCTTTAAGCCTTGGCACCTCTGAAGTGGCCACTCTCAATCAATGTAGAAGGAGCAACTGATGCCTCGCTCTCTCAGCCGAGTCTGATGAACTCAGATAAGGTCACGTATTTCCTTGCAAACATGTCTGCCTCGGCCAATCAGCATAGAAAGTCATTTTGGCTGTTTGACTGTCAAAATAAGTTCCAAAGCGTAATCTAAAAATCATCACATTACCATGAGATGAAAGAGGGAGAGCAAGAAAGCGAAAATGAATAAGTCACAGGTGTGGAGGTGTCATATCTTCACAAAGGTAAAGGAAAAAACACAGAATGCTAAAATTTTTTATAAATAGTCGCTGCTGTTCGGTTGGCTTTACCTGTAAACAAATATTCAGATGGGACTGATCTTTAGAAGCTGAATACTTCTCTTTCTCTGACTGTAATAAACCGTCTACTCTCTCCTGGGAAGTCATCCAACTCATTTCATAGTAAATTACAGTAAATTAGCATCTCCTTCCACCTGATGAGCAGATCTTTGTTTGCATCCTTTGAATGAAAGAGGGGGAATATTTAAGGATTGTCGCTGGCTATGTTTCTTGCTCAACTGAAAGAGGGAGGGTGGGGTATGCTGTGATGCTTCTTACTGATCTTGTCCTCTGAGGGAAAGAAAAATATATGAGGTATAAGATAAAACAAATACAACCAAACAAGTCACAAGCCATGTTATTTCAAGTGGTAATATGATTTTGATGATTTATAGCTCAATCACAAACACAAACAAGAAAAAATAAACTATTTACTGACGCAACCAAAATATGTTGTAAAATACGTTATTTTTTGCACATTAGTCATGTTGTAAATCGACTACAAATGTTTAAAATACAGAGTTTCTAAACATTTAAAACAAATTGAACTAGCAATTCTAGCATTCGTGCTAATGTCCTGCATTTGGAGGCAAACTCACTATCATTGGTTAAGGTTACGGTATGGTCACATTTACATATAAATATGATTAAAAGATGAATATGAGACAAAACTACAGAATTTTAACAAATTTACAGATTTCTTGACTCAAAAATAAAAAAAAATTCTTTACTGTTCCAATACTGGTGGAGGGGACTGTATATATATATATATATACACTAGGGGTGTAATGGTATGCAAAAATCACGGTTCGGTACGTACCTCGATTTTAAAGTCATGGTTCGGTTCATTTTCGGTACAGTAAGGGAAAGAAATGCAAACATTAAACTGCAGGTTGTTTATTACTATAAACTTTTTTTTTACAATTTGTTTACACTTTTTTAAAATACTTTTTAAATAAAATATATATATAAAACCAATATCATATAATAAAATATAATTAAAAATATAAATAAATAACTATGATTACAGTGCAGCATTACCAATCCCAGCTTGTAGGCCTGCTCATATTTAAAAAATATATATAACTTTTCCAAAGTGTAAAGTGCATCATCAACAGTTTCAGTTTTTAGAGCTGCTCAGATTTCGTTATTGCTTTGGATTGTTCATATGGACGTGATGCCTTTTGAAAACATTAGCCCGGTGACACACTGGCATATTGCAACTGTCAAACATAGTCTATTTTGCCGTCAATACTGTTGACGGTGTCAATTATCAGTAGGCTTTATATTTATGCTCAACATGAAGTATAGATATTGTTGTTGTGAAGACAAGATCCTGGTCAGTCGGCGATCTCCCTCTATGTCACCTACAGTAGCAGCAGCGCGCCATCGCGGCGTCAGGCACGATTCTGGTGTGTAAAGGCACAGAAAACTCGAAGCAGCCGTCACGCAACTGACACGCAGCAGAAACGCCACACTCATGCCACGCATCCAGTGTGTCACCGGCCTTAGAATCAGCTGCAGGGCGGGATTTGCGCTGAACGCGGAGACTTCCGCCACTTAATATGTTCGTTTGGAAACACGAGAATGTACCTATGTTCCACACAAAATATTGCATTCGGTTACTCAGTACACACGTACACCGTACCGAAAGACCTGTACCAAAACGGTCCGGTATGAATACACGTACCCAGAGCCATATAGAGTGAGAGTTGCGACAACTCCATTGACTCCAATGGAACGCTTTTTTTACAGCAATGGCGGCTCGTGGAGCCTCTCAATAGTTCCCGGAAGTAGCAGCAAACCTATGCCGCGCCATAGAGATGCAGCAGAACAAACCGTTTGCGACGCACTTTTAACAGGTAAGACGTTTAAATAATAAGATTGAATATTATCAGTACATCTTAATAACAATAAATTGCAAATTAAAACCTTCTAGCAGATAATCACTCATTAAATGAGTAGATTTAAGGTTTGTTATCAGATAACTAACAGATTAGGCTAGGACTGGAGCTGAATAAAGTTAGTAACGAACACCCTAATAATTGTAAAATCTGTTCTCATAATTCAGTTTCATCCATCGTGTTTGCAATTAGAAAAAAAGGAGTATAAACATTTTTTTTGCAGGGTGGGGAAAGTTAGCTAACGTTACATAGCCTATTACGTTAGTTCAATATAACGTGTGACAGCGGTGAGTGGAAGTGGTAAAAATGAGGTTATAAAGTTTGTTCCTTATTACACGTATTAAATCACTTAATAATAAAATGCACCCTATTGATATACATTTAGAGTGAATTGAGTTTGCAAAAACATGGGTGGAGTGTTTTTAGTCATTGTGATTCATTTACTATTACCTGTCTATATTATATAATAATACTGTATTATATACTTAAACTTGTTAGTGTATAAAAGTAACATACTGTAACATTCTGTGGGTTCTGGTGGGTGGAGGATTAGTGGTGCCACTGCACTGTTCTGTGATGGAGCATCAGTGAGGATGCAGGTCAGGAGAGCTGAGGGGACCTTTTTTTTTTTGATAGCTGAATTTTCATTATTTTTCTTAGTGCTGCCTTTGCATTGCTTGATCTTTATTTTTTTTTCTTGTCTCTTAAATTTTTTTAATAGACCCAGGTAACTGGCTGATGGTTCACAGGAATGCTGACTGGCTGCTGGTTGACTGGGCAGTGTCACCTGTCCCTGTCTCTCCTCTCTAGCCATGTCCTTTTTCTTCACTCTCACTTTACCTTCTCTGAGTGTCCTCGTTCTTTTTTCCTCAACCTTTGAAACTGATAGAGGTAGAATACATGGTTTTGCTAATGTTAAATATTGAAAATATCACATCACTTTACTTCAACTAGTACGAGTTTGTACTTATTATATATGAATCACCTGAAATAAATAGCTGTAATCAGTAGCCATTTCTTGTATGTTCACAGGTCTAGGGGTGCATCGTGGAGCAGGGCCCTCCTCTTTTTGACCACAGGACGATGTACAAAGATTGTGGGAATAGCATCTGGTCTCAGCCTACTCTTGAATTTTTTGGTCATGACAAATTGCTTTGCCGCAATTTGTCTGCATACTGACTTCAGTTTAGTTTCCACACACACCTTTTTTTTTGTCTACCCACATACAGTACATATCACATGGTGGTTAAATGCACAGTTATAGGTAACACTGATGACTCCCTGCAATGTCTCACCATGAGTCTCAGCTCCCTGGGTTTTGCAAGGCTTTGCTTGTTCCTTATTTCTAGTAAAACATTGTCAATGTAAAAAGTGCAAATAAATGTAAGTATAATTACCTAACAATTTTTTGTTGTTGTAATTTTTATTTGTATTTAGATTGCTCCTGCTGACTTGAGCCAACCATTATTTTCTCCTCTCTATGTCAGCGGGGAAGCCATACATTCGCACACCTTTCTCTGACTGAGTGGAGCATCCCCATGCAGCACAGTAAACCATGGTGGAGACTATGCAAGGACAACATTAAAGAAAGGACACATACAAAATGCTTGTCATGCTATTAAATTTATTAGAAATGTATTCATGAATTGCTGTAAATAGTTAATTGTATAATTACAACTTAAAATAACTGTTTTCTGTTTTAAAATGGAATATACTCCTGTGATGCCAACCTGAATTTTCAGCATCATTACTTTTGAATGGCAGTGTACATGTTTATATACGAGTATGCTTAAGTTGTTTTAAACCTGAATATATTGTATACATGAATAAGTATTGTAATAATTATACTAGATATAATAGGTATATTATTTATAATACATAATTATATTACTATATGTAATTGTAAGAATTATAAACAGTAAGCTTCATTTTACATTTATTTAACATGCTAATTACTGCTGGTAACAGTTAATTGACCCATAGTGCGGTCCCAGCTGAAAATCACCTGTCACCAGCCTGTCTCTGTACTACCTGAAAGTCATCAATATGACATGAGTTAACATTAGATCAGTGAAAAATGGACAATATGTAACGTAAAAAGGCAACAGTAACCCGTGTTTATAAAACTTAACGTTAGCCTGAAATACGTTTTTAAAATAACGGTAATTGAACACTAATCCTCAAATATTACCCGATTTGATATTTTAAAAGCAACATCGCTGTAACTACATACTCATGCTACATACATATGTCAGTGTGTTGTATAAACATATAAAATAAATGCATTTATTGACTCCTTATTACCAGAAATCGCAGTTCTGTCACTCTACTCTTATCAGTTTGAATGGCCGCCAACGCACTTCCTGGAACTATTTGAAGTCTACACGAATCACGTGACAACTAAACATTTCGAACTTCCGTTGTCGCAACTCTCTCTCTATATGGCTCTGCACGTACCATTACACCCCTAATAAACACACATATATATTAAGAGTCAATGCACATTCGAGCTTCAGGTGAAGAGTCTTCATAGAGAGAAGTCTTATCCTATTTCTATGGAGCAGACGAATAGCAGCTGAAGTGAGAGGGGAGGAGAAGTAAAGCGCTAAGAGCTTTTCAGATAAAGTTACAAGCTAGGTCACATTTCAGTTTCAATAGGAAGGTCGAGTGGAACAAAAACAGCCATGATCCCATGAAACGGCCATGGATAAGAGAGAAATGGAGTATATGCCTATGGCCTAAGTATAAACCAAGGTAAGCCCATATATTAATGCACTGCTGTCCATCTGAATAATTTCCATTTCTTTTACACTTACAAATTAATTTTATGTGTCTTGCATGAACAAATTTTGCAGTCTTGTATTAACAATTGTTTTTCATTGACAGTTTTATGTATGTAATGTTCCTATTGCATAAGAACTCATTTCAACAGATTGCTGTAAACAAAATTTTAAACATCTGTTTTGCTTCGCCTCTGCTTCCCTTTATTCTCTCTCTATCATTACTAATTCATAGCTTCAGACCTCAGTTTACACTGTATATGTGAATCCTTTGTGTGCATATGCTCCTCATATAGCTACATATCAATAATTGTGCGTCCCACTTTACTGTATGACTAGAGTATTTCATATTCCAGACGTTTTACGCAATCACAACACAAGAGGAAAAAAAGCTGACAATACAATTCCACATGGGCCAGGAGAACTGCTCCCAGATGGCAAACTCAATTTCATATCTAAGCAACATAATAGCTTGCCAAACACTTCACAGGCCCTCTATGCTTTCCTGCAGCCAAATATCTGCTACTGCTGCTCTTTTTTCAAATCCTTAGCTGTGTAAGTACGTGTATGTGGGTCACAGAGTGTGGTGGTAAACATTTTGTGGCTAGAATTCATGCTGAACGCTGCAAGACCTTGGACGGGGAAAAGTTGTACCGAGAAAAAAGTCTGAAGGAGAATGAATTAACGTAGTTGATAGCTATGAGGCGAGTATGTAGAAGTATGTAGAAGATTACAGATATAACATACATTTTACTACTACTAATAATAATAAAGGAACATTTATTATTAAAGGAACATTTTAATAAATAATAAAACAACAAAAAAAGTAAATTATTTTATTTTATCTATATAAACAGTGTATAATAAAGCCTATTTAACTGGCAGCATTCATCCAATTTTCACTGATATTGCAAGATGGCGGGCTGCTCTAAGGTGACTGAAACCCTGCAACCAGCTCAAGGCCAAAAGGATGACCCTTTTTTTTATTTATTTTTTTGCCACTGCGAGTGAAGTTGGTGATTCCAAATATGTGATTTACTCAATATTGCAGGTTTACAATAACACTAATTTGTCCGCCAATTAGTAATAAGTCCCCCAAAAGGCTGTTTAATCCACGTAAGACAAAAGAATGACAGGATGATGCAGAGACTCAATTGGGAATGGGTTCAGCACTGCAGCTGGAATTGCTCACCAGTTCAACACTAAAAAGTGTAAGGATGTGTCTCAACACGTTTAAGTGAAGTTGGGCTGACTACTCCATCTGTCTGTCTGTCTATCTATCTACATGTACAAGCACACACACTACGCACACATAACAATTCCACGTGTACTTCAGTGTGTTACTTGTTTTTTGTTTTGTTTTGTTTTTTCAGTGTAGATTTTGTTAAAATGTTGTCTTACTTAAACTGTTGACAAAATTCTCTAGGTAAAGTTCAAGCATGCACATTTAATTTCTTCACCATTGTTATTCAGTGATGTTGAGCTTTAGCTTTGCCACTCAACTCAAACACAGCTGTCACAAAACAGCTATTATAAAATGCTACAAACAATAATTTTAACAACTGTTGAATTATTAATGCAACGAGAACCTAGGCCAAGTGCGCCAGCTCCCACTCATCAGGAATCACTGGGAATTAAGGATAGGCATTAGAATCTGAAGTTCTCGGAAGTGACAGCAATGACAAATCATAAAACCCAATAAAATAAAATTGTGATTAGATCAGCATATTAGAATGATTTCTGACGGATAATCTGACACTGAAGACTGGAGTAATATGCTGAAACTTATCAATTATATTTTCAAATGTATATGTTTTATATTTTTCAATTGTAATACTATTTCATAATATACATTTTTATTGTATTTCTGATCAAAAAATGCATTATATTATAAAATAGTTTTATGCCTTGATGAGCATAACGCAGACATTAAAAAAATTGTGATGAATACAAATGCGTTTACAGAGGATTCATGCAGAGATTATTAATAAACCAAGCAACAGACAGTCAGTCTCGAGGCTGCTTATCACAACGTGAGCTGAGTATTTATAGAATTGCATATTTTAATTATTATCTTGGATTATAACAGGGATTATCTAAAAACAATCCTTTCTAATTTTCATTAAGCATCTGCTATCTTAATGGGGTTAGGTTAACAAGCATGTCTGTATACTCCAATCACTCAACGTGACACATTACTGTGCATTATAATACAGATAATTTCAACTGCGGCACGAGGCCAAAATGTAAGTTTTTGTATTTAAATCTCAAAGTCTGAACTGCCGCCACAGAAGGTCTAGCCTGTGATTGTGATTTTTATTTTATTTTTTTTGTGCCATGTGACAGTGTCAGCGGTGGTCTGGGCCTTGGAAGTGGAGAATGCAAATGTAGCTGTGAGATATTTTTGGGGATCAGCCTTAATCCTGATTCTGTCCCGGTGTGCCACAACATCTTCTGAATAATGAATGAGACGAGAATCCAGGCCAAGTGTGCCAGCATGCACTCATCAAGAATCAGTGGGAATTAGGGATGGGCGTGAGGACGAGAGAACTCATGAGCAACAGCGATGATCGATCATGAAACACAATAATTGCATGGCTTTTTGTTGAAACATTTCACACTGATTGCTATTCAGGAAAACTTGCCAAACGTGGGCTCATTTTCAATTTTGTGATTGGTTACAGTGTGGCTTTCACATGACCTTGATGCATCAGAAATCAATTTGTGTCAACATTATACACTGTGGCTTTCAGTTCGAGGAAGCACACGGGAGAGTCTCTTCTTTTCAAACAGTTAGACAGAATACACTTAAATGCTAAAGTATGCATTTTTATCATGACTTGATATCGTGTCATAAAAAAGGTGAAGGGGTCAATGGGACCCCCAGGAGGCCACGAGAGTGTTATTGGTGGTCTTTGAGAAACCTGAGACAAGCTAATTACCTTGATTGACCAGCTAGAAACCGTGAATCACCAGCTACCATCGAAAGCTGCCTTTAGATGGATTCATCAAATGGTCAATTAAGGGACAGGCTCCAGATTCTTTTATACTCATTCCATACTTTTGAAAATCTCTTACTATCAACATAAAATCTAAATTGGCCCAATTTGATTTTCAAAATACACTTTCATGATTAAATTAGGAATAGAATAATTTACTGGTTAATGTTAAAAACCAACAGCCAGTTGCAAAAATACAGTAATACTTTTCAAATCAAAGTCTTAAAAGTCTTTACCATTATTTATTAAATCTAGAGTAGACTGCTGAAGGACACTACTGGTATAAGAGATGATCAGAATCATTAGCTATGTTTACATATAATTACCAAATAATGCATTTATATGATTTCTCAATTGGAAAAACAGCTCTAATGTACACACCTCGGTCAATCCAACTGAAGAGCAACAAGGAGTCTTATGAATAAATTTATTTAAATCTTACAAACTAGGGAAAGGAAGTGACTGATATCCTAAATATCAGCAAAAAAAAAGCTCTTATGACAAATTTGTCAATCATCATCAAAGCAAAAAAAATAATAATAATTGCCAACTTGAACGAAGAAATTTGAATACATGTTATGCATGTGTAAAGGATATATGAATAGGACTGAAAAGGTTGAGGTACACAAAACTTTCAAAATCTGAAACTGACGGAAATTAGAGCATGCCTATTATTCTGTCTCTGACATTATTAGTCAAATGGTCTTGTTCTGTCAAATGCTTCACCAACCTTGTTTTTTCAATTTGACAAAGACATGAAAGAAAAAACAATCAACAGCCTTATTACGAGCACAACAATGTCACACTGCTTATGTATTCCACAGGTGCTTCCGTTTAGAGGGACATTGCAGAGATAACAAAACACCACAGCAGGCTTTTTTCCAACTTTCAAACACACATGTATTCAAAGACCAGTTTGAAAACAAACAGCCAAAGCGACTGAAACATTGTTGTGTGGAGTGTTCAAACAGAAGCCTTAATAAATGGTGATGCATTAAAGGAGAGGCTGTGGAGTGTCTCTTAAAGCTCAGTGGATTATTGATCAGGACGTGCTGAGGGATTCTGCAGTCCTCCTGTTCCGGCCTCACTCAAGTGTCCTAAGCACCACGCTCTGTGTTAATGCATCAAACCTCTGACAGCCCCCTGAACAAACACGGCTCAGTGGGAGAGGATGAAAAAGGGGGAAACTGAAGCCAAGGCGAGGGAGGAGGAAAGAAACGCTGTCCAATTTGTAGAAAAAAAAAGTGGACTGGAGATTGGAATCAGACAACAAAGGTAGATTCTCAGTAAAGTGCCACTTATTCTGATAAAAAGCACCCATTCAAACTGTGCTCCCCTCACGATTTCTGCGTCCAAGAAAATTCTGAAAGCTTCTGAAATTTGAAATAGATAAATAAACTAGAAAGTATACCAATTTGGGTGGTTTTGCAACCCACAGATTAATCAAATATGAACAAACTTTGGATGTTTGCTTGTTTATTGAATACATCATAATGGGTTGATTTATGCAAGTTTGTTTACAGGAATCTTATTTTTACCTCATCCATGAATAAATATTTTCAGATAAGCCGAAATAATTACCAGTTTAAAAAAAAAATCCTTTAACATTCAGTAAATACCCTATACATAACCACAATGTTTACACAAAACGTATTTTATTTTGGATTAATAAAATTCATACAGTATATTTATACACTTTTTATTGATGTATACAAAAGTATCTTTTTACATTTGAAATATTAAAATAAGTTAGTGTAGTGAAGAAGTTTAAGGCATTTGATGTGTTTGTTTTTTTTTTTTTATCTAAAAAGATTTGACTAAACTACTGTGTCAGAAATCACCTGTTCACAAACATTTGATCTGTTTGCACCTTCCAACAGATGATCTATTTTAAATTGTAAATGAAATTTTAACCACTAAGATGTTACTCCAAACTCAATGCTTTTGTTTCCCAGTTGAACACAAAATTAAGTTATTTAAATATCAAAGCTGTGTGTTATGACCACTGGCTCATCTAACCAAGGGCAAAAAAGTCAGCCAGGACCATAGGTACTGATTTATGTTTCTGCCGGTGAGTGCTCAAATCCATACCATCCAATGTGCAGTTTATATAACACATTTTCACAGCTGTTTCCACAATTAAATAAAAACTGGGCTAAGTTATCATACACATATGCAACAAATTTTATATTTAAAACATTTCATTTTTTTTCCAGCGTATACTCCATTGGATGGTGTGTTTGATTAATTTACTACACAAAATGTATCTTTCGAAGTGAAACACATGGACTGCAAATAAATGATTTAGTAATCAAAAAAAAACACAAAATAAACTGATTTTATAAATACCTGTTTACAACAAGCACTTATTTGCGCATTCAAAGGACAAAGTTGGAGGGTGCACACTATCTGCAAGTCGAGAGATTCATGCTGGCACCCTCTCGTATTAAAATAATGCACTCTTGACATTCGCCATTAAAATAACGCCAAAAAATGGGCTTAAGTGGACTATGACAACATGTTTTTCTGTGGGTGAACCACAGGATCGGCGTCTATGGCCAGGACTACCACTGGTGCCCCTTAATGATTGGCTGAATACCTCAAGCATGTGACGGAAATGTTACACCCCTTACCATACTGTGATGCCGTCCCGGGAAAAAACCAATAAAACTCATTACAAACGAGGCATTTGTTGCATCCAGTAGGGACATTTTTACTGATTATACTGACTTATACTGTGTTTTTATGCATTGCGTTAGGTATCGCGCTGCGTAAACATAAAACCATGTCTGCATTTTTGATCTGAGAAATGACAAAGCACTACTCTAAACTGCTTAAAACTTACAGGCTTTGAGTCAGAATCCCAGACTGTCCTTGCAAAGTTGGAACTGCTACACTTTATAGAAACAACCTTTGTGCATTGTAAGCTACTCTCACTGTGCACTGTGGAATTATAAGCTACTCTCACAGGAAGCAGTCCTCCATAAAATTGGCTGCACACTGAATATTTGAACTGTTCTGGAACAGTTTTGATAATACAACTTAACCACTGATTTATAGTTGTGTCCTCTTTTTGAAGCCCAAACAAAGTAGTTTCGCTTCCACAACAAAACACACAGCGTCTTTACGTCATGACGGCGGGGACAATACTAAAGCGAGGATCAAAGTTACACCTTTCTTTACGTGAACATTTGGGTGTCATTCTGCAAATCTTTTCACATTGTAACGTAGACATGTGGGACGTTTAAACGAGCCGTTTCAGGGGGGCATGGACGGGTCTTAACTTTTATAAAGAATATCTCTTTGGGCTTGAGACTTTACCCTTTGTAACTTTCGGGATCATATCTATGCACAAACAGCTCGTAACACTTGAAAGGAAAACTTGAAATTGCATCATATGACCCCTTTAAAAACACAGGGGCACGATGCCGTGTTTCTGATGTAATGTTTAGAGTGTGAACTGACGCAGTCTGTTCTGTTGCTACTCTTCTCACGTCCACATAAACAGAAGATCAAGCCTCTGTATGAAATGCATCTCGCTCATCTCACAGCTGTTCTGTTTACCTGCTCGACACACAAACAGATTAACTCTCTCCCCCTCTCCCCTATTTTATCTCATAAACGCATGCACACACACACACACACACACACACACACAGATTCATGCTATCTGTATCAATATGTCAGCTACACACAGGCACGCACACTGAAATTACATTCTGTTTAATGTCTCTGGAGTAAAAAAATGAAATGGATGATTCTTAAGGTGATTAGACACAGTTGTTGGCTCTGCTCTCATATGGCTGCTGTGGGATCACCTTGTAAAAAATGCCTCATCCAATCTAAACGGTAAAGACAAGTCGAGACTCGAGATGGGTTATGACCTTTTGACCAGGCCCACACAGAATCCACGCAAAATTTGGCTCATTTGATCATGCATTCAGCTATGAATGACAGCATAGTACACTCAGCTTGAACACATTTTACCATGGTTAAATCCATTCAGCTCAGATAATGCGAAACTGTCTGCAGGTCCTGTGCAAGCCTGTTTTTGAGCGATGGATAATATAGGGAGTCAGTGATTGATTAGTTGTTGGTGTAACTTGGGCAAGCCATACATTACACATGGGCAGTAATAGACCAATGTGTAATAACCTGGGCTACAAACTACAAGGTTGGTGGTACAATCCCAAATTGGGCTAGATCACAATCAAGGTGCTGGCTGGCAAGTGGCAGAGAAAAATCAAGGGTTTAAATGATCCTGGTATGTGTCCTAAGCCATGTGTGCCGCTGAATCAGGGCTGATGTCATTCGTGGATTAGTCTTCATTCCCACTATTTGTTGTTCTGTCAAATATTGAATTGATTGATTGACCACAATGGCAGGGACATGTGTGAGTGACAGCAGAAAATCCCTTAATACTTCTTTTCTCATTGTGACCAAATGATACAAACACTGACAACACGATACACACACAACTCCAAAACAATGCTAAAACTATTCACACCAGTTTATTCTCAATGAATGGAAAATACAACTCGCACCATCAGCAGGCTGGAGCCAAGACTAGAAATCTTAGATCTCATTTGCTGATGAAATTCTGAATAAAAACTAACAAAAACACCTACATCCTACCTGCATCACTGCAGTGTACAGTTACGCTTTTGGTAGGGAAAAGTCCACAGGGATGTATAGTTTTCATTCTGAAACCTAGTTTTGCCACACACACACACACACACACACAAAAAGAAAAACTGGGGCAAAAATCCACCAAGCTTAATTTAATTTATTTAAAAACTATTAATTGATATTACTATGTTATGCACTTAATATACAGGTGCATCTCAATAAATTAGAATGTCGGAAAAGTTCATTTGTTTCAGTAATTCAACTCGAATTGTGAAACGTGTGTATTAAATCAATTCAGTGCACACAGACTGAAGCAGTTTAAGTCTTTAGTTCTTTTAATTGTGATGATTTTGTATTACATTTAACAAAAACCCACCAATTCACTCTCAACAAATTAGAATACTCCATAAGACCAATAATAATAAAAGAAGCATTTTAGTGAATTGTTGGTCTTCTGGAAAGTATGTTCATTTACTGTACATGTATTCAGTACTTGGTAGGGGCTCCTTTTGCTTTAATTACTGCCTCAATTCGGTGTGGTATGGAGGTGATCAGTTTGTGGCACTGCTGAGGTGGTCTGGAAGCCCAGGATTCTTTGACAGTGGCCTTCAGTTCATCTGCATTTTTTGGTTCCTTGTTTCTCATTTTCCTGTTGACAATGGGCTCGGTGCACAAGATGGCACCAGTGAGCTTCAGCGATTTATAAATTCACTCGATTTATAAATTGTGTGCACGATTTACTAATTGGTTCCCTCGATGTACTAAAACGTGCAGATGATTACTATTGCATTCCCTCGATTTACTATTTCGTTCACTCGATTTATAAATTGTGCGCACGATTTACTAATTCGTTCCCTTGATTTGCTAAATCGTGCGCACGATTTAGCAAATCAAGGGAACGCAATAGTTAATCGAGGGACTGCAATAGTAATGGGAACGCAATAGTAATCGTGTGCATGTTTTAGTACACTGAGGGAACGAGTTAGTAAATTGTGCGCACAATTTAATTTTTTCTTGCATGTCATGTGTGGGGCTCCGTACAATACATCACATTCTCGAACTGATTTTGTTCTGACTGTTATGTAAGATGCAAGTTTCTGACTGTCAAACGAGACAAACAGATATTTCTGATAAAGCATGTTTTATTAACTTTATTTGATAACAATTTATAACTGTAACTGTACAATTAAACGTATTGTAATTAGGGTAGGTTTGCATTAATTGAAAAATTCATGTGTGTTTTTATCAATGTTTATTTGTTTTGTGAAAGATCTGCAGCATAAATCATTATCGGTCTATGAGCAGCGCATATTGTTATTCTTTTGCATTAATTATGAGATAAAACAGATATTAAAATTTAGTAATTTATCAGTTAACTATGTAAAATAATAAAATATGTTATGATGAAACAAACTGATGTATGTGCACAATTGAGAAATGGATACTTGTGAAGATAAATCGCAGCCCACGTCTCACGGGGTAAATATTTCATTTAAAAAAATCTAAGTAATACAAACATTTTCAAGAAAAATAAGTAACACAAGTGTACATTTACATAATTGGTAAGATAAACATACATTATTTAGCTGTGTATGCACACCATGAATTCAACTTTCATTTTGTGAACAGTAGGGAACATTAGTGTATTTAATTAATTCACCAGACTCAAACATACACAAGTTTCAAATCCACTGGCTCAGTTAACATTTATAGTTATAGTAATAATAGCAGTGTATATCTTACTCTGCACTGACGTTTAGCACAACCAGAAGTATCTTTGCACTCACTCGCAAGACCAGAAATCCAAGATGGCAGAGATATCCAACTAGCCCATAGCCCATAGATTCTCTCTGGGGTTCAGGTCTGGTGAGTTTGGTCTTTGGTGTTTTGGCAGTGTGGGCAGGTGCCAAATCCTGCTGGAAAATGAAATTAGCATCTTCAAAAAGCTGAAAACTTAACACTAGACTTCAAACAGCTTGGGCTATGAGCTTCTCCACCCTTCCTCCAGAATCTAGGACCTTGGTTTCCAAATGAAATACAAAACTTGCTCTCATCTAAAAAGAGGACTTTGGACCAATGGCAACAGTCCAGTTCTTCTTCTCTTTAGCCCAGGTAAGACGCCTCTGATGTTGTCTGTGCTTCAGCAAATTCCTCGACACGTCTGTGTGTGGTGGCTCTTGATGGCTTGACCCCTGCCTCAGTCCATTTCTTGTGAAGTTCAGATTCTTGAATCGATTTTGCTTGACAATCCTTACAAGGCTGCAGTTCTCTCAGTTGGTTGTTCATCTTTTTCTTCCAAACTTTTTCCTTCCACTCAACTTTCTGTTAACGTGCTTGGATACAGCACTCTGTGAACAGCCAGCTTCTTTGGCAATGAATGTTTGACCCTTGTGAAGGGTGTCAATGATTGTCTTCTGGACAACTGTCAGATCAGCAGTCTTCCCCATGATTGTGTAGCCCAGTGAACCAAACTGAGAGACCATTTTGGGGAAATGGAAAGGAAAGCTTTGCATGTGCTTTGATCTGATTAGCTGATTGGCATGTCATCATTTGTTGAGATCGGTTAAAAAAAATTATAAAAAATAAATATATGAAATACATTTCATGCATCTAAACATTTTATGAAAACAGAATAAATTTGCTATTGTTTTATTTTGTTTTATGTAAAGCATTCTCTTTAACCCTATACATCTTATAATATTTGATACACAACATTCTAAGGCCTCAAAATTATCAACATAATTAAAGCTCTATTGAAAAACCTGTTGTAATCTTCTACATGCCTTCTGTCATCTGAGTCTGTCATCACTTTTTTTAACAAGTAAAAGGCCTTTTAGTATAACTGTAAGAATGTCTAACATCACATTGTGGTAACTGCTTTAATGCTTTAATGATTTTTATAAAGCAAGCATAAGAACAGTATTACTGAAGATGAACATACTGGACTGAAGTAATTTAAGATAACTTGATTGTCCAATCATTTGTTTATCTTTAAATCTTATTGTATTACAGTGCATTATATGTTTTTTCTCATCCCATTAAAAACTACAGATTTGATCATAAAACTAAGCATTTAAATACTGTATTATTATTGGATTTACATTCAAGCACCAGAATTTTATCTTTCTTTTCGAGCACATAAATATTAGCAACTGCATCAAATTGCAATTGCAATTGCAATCAATTTTTATCTGTGGTATGAGTACTGGGTATGAGCTGCATATTATCTTATATCATTATCTCCGTGAGCCATAAAAGCCTGATGTATTAAATATGAAACTCAAAAAAAATTAAAAAAAAATGAAACATTTTATTATAAATTATGTTGTCGAAATTATTTTGTTTAAAGGTTCAATAATAATAATTATCTGTTACACAAAAATAAATGGACTTTTATATAATAATAATAAGCTTTACAGTGTTAAGGACACAGACATAGTAAAGAGTATAACTCTGTCAATTGCATATTTCCTTTAAATATGAACTGAAACAGACCTAAAAAAAAAAAAAAAAAAGCAGCAGCAGAAGAAAGTGGTGAGAAGTTCTAAGAGCAGACAATGAAAAATCACTGTGAGACAGAGACAATGAAAAAAGACACAATGTCTGATTCAAGGAAAAACTAAATGTCAGAGGTCATGTGACAAGACATGATTTGTCTGCTAGATCCCACTGAAAGTCATTGAAATGTCAAAGTATGTACTCATACATAATATAGTATTCTTATGATGTTACTGTAATGTTAAGCGTCTCTACAGTTCCTCTGGATCATCAGGAACAGATATTTGTCCTTGAGGAAGAGACAAATCAGGTATTTATCGGCATCAATTGTGTTGAGACACATTAGGTTTGGTGGAGATGCATGTTTGGCTTTCTGGAGTAATATTACATCCCTTTCTCTGCATTTGACATAGTGTAATAAAGAGAGTCAGGCAGTTTAGGAGACAGCTGTGTCCTGGATATAAAAAAAACACTGTGTGTCTTTATCTGTCCTGTCGGTGGAGCTTCTGGTTAAATTCCAAGTAAATTAAGCTTTTTCTTTAACTAGACTAATGTTTTCCAGATCCGGTGCCAGCTCACATTTATAAAGTGTAAATATGAGATTTCAGTAGTAAAAAAAAAAAAATTTTTTTTTTGTCTTTCTAAACGGGCCTAACATTAGCCTCTCCAGAAGCCACAAGTCAATGTGATTTCAAAAGTGTGTGTCCAAGTAAAACTCTCAGTGAATATCAACACCATCAATAAATCCTGAAGACCACAAATCAGAAAAATCTGTTATTGCGACCTTCCACCTAGGGCCAATTAATCAAATTTCTAATCGCGATTACAATTATGGATGCCACAATTACGTAAGTAGTTCATTCCCTGAAGTACTCGTTTTCAAGTTTTCCAGTAATGTTTCTGATTCGTAAATCTTCAATGAAAGATTTTTTTCAGTCCCTGTGGAGATACGTGGTTCTGAAAAATACTTCCAGAACCAAGGCTGCTGAAAAAGTGGGCGGGCACTGTTGGCTTGCGAAGTATTGCCTCATTTATTGAAATTGCTTCACAGAAGTTCCTTGCTTTGATAGGCTGGGTAAAAAGTAATAGGCAGGCACAGTCCCCTAAAGTTGATCTTCCATTTCCACTTTAAATGGGCCATCCTGAAACACATCAGAGCCCAAATCCCATCAGGCGATGCGCACTCAACATTACATCTGTTGTTTTATGCAGCATACTGTATCTATAGCCTATCGCAAAGCTCAGCAATGAATCCCAGTCTCTCCAAATTTGTTTTTCAGTGCTGGAACTCCACAGCTCTACAGGGCCACGGCAAAAGAAAATAAATATTATGATGCTCAACTTGTGGGAGTGAATTTAATGTAATGAGATAAACAGACCACGTAGAACAAAATAATGGTGAGAAAACTAATTTACTGCGTCGTGTCTCACATTATGACACAAACGATTCACAAATAAATGAGCTGGTTCTTTCAGTGAACTGTTCAAGGGATGGTTTTATAACAAATCCTTCACTGAATCTGAACTTACTGAACCACAAGTCACATACAACTTGAAATGAAGCATGAAATTATTTATGTACTAAAAGTTTGTGAAACTTAAAGTAACATCCATTACTTTACTATTGTTTATTTGATAATGTATTCTGGTTACATTCAACTAAAACCTGCGGAAGAGGATTAGGGCCAAGCAATAATAAAAAAAATAAAACAATCTCGAGATTAAAGTCATTATATTGCGAGATTAAAATCGTTACATTTCGAGACAAAAAGTCGAAATACAATTTTGAGAATAAACTCATTAAATTTTGAGAATAAAGTAATTGAGTTTCGAGAAAAGAAATCATTACATTTCAAGAAAAAAAGTCAAAATAATTGTGAGAATAAACTAATTTAATTTCGAGAATAAGGTCGTTGCATTTCGAGAGAAAAAATCGTTAAATTTAGAGGAAAAAAATAATCGAGAGAATAAACGTATAATTATAAAATAACTTTGAGAATAAAGTCGTTGTGTTTCGAGAAAAAAAAGTCAAAATGAAAAGTGGAGAATAACGCATTCGACCAGTGTTCATTGCATAGCCTACTGATAGAGGACATGGCAGAGTTGGATCACTTAGTCAAGCTATATTTGAAACTTTCTTTCAGTAACAAAGAAATACTATCAAATGAATGAATGAATAATAATTAGCATATGAATTTTAAAGAGAATTTGCAAGCGGCTAGGTCTTTTTAGAAGAAAAAATCAGTCCAATTTGCGCAATGTAGGCTACTCGCTTTTGTCCAACTTGAAATGACAACCAGTGGACAAATGCAAGGTTATCACTGGCTTCACCCAAATGCACTCTGGCATATGGACAGCTATGATACATTAATCTGTACGGAATTGCAATTAATGGCGTGTAATATAATGAGTTAATTCTCAAGATTGTATTTCGACTTTTTTTCTTGAAACACAACGACTTTATTCTCAATATTTAATGAGCTTATTCTAAAGATTGTATTTCTACTTTTTTTCTTGAAATTTAATGAGTTTAATCTCACAATAAAATGACTTTAATCTCTAGAATCTAGATGGTTTTATTTTTTTTATTATTGCTTGGCCCTAATCCTCTTCCGTAAAAAACAAATCTAAAACTATTCATTGAAATTAAAATTAAATAATTATATGAATAATTAAAAACTATATGAAAACCTTAAACTTAAAATAAATCAATAAATGAAAACCTACAATTGAAATAAACCTAAATAGACATTTAAAAACTAATAAAAAACACAAAAGAAAATGATTAAAAAAAAACCTAAAATTAAAATGAAAACTGAAAAATAATCAAATAAAAAGTTAATTCATAACATAGCTATGAATTACACATCTACAAATTTAAAGGTTACAAAAAAATTATAATTGTTGTTCAAAGACCTTTGTAAGACATACACAAATAAAATGAATACCATACGAGTGGGGTAGGGGAATGTTTATCATATTAAACTGTAAAATGACTAAAAAGCAGGAATTATGCCCACAGTTTTCACAAAAACAGAACATTTTATAAAATGAGAAACTTCCCATTCAAGTCAAAAGTATCAATTCTTATATTAATTTAAACAATTATTATCAATCAATATATTTATTGACTAACATATAAATATATTTTACATAAAGACATATCGCAATTCTTGTCTTTCCATCTCTAAATGTAAGACCTCTTGAAAACATTTTCTTGTACCAAGAGTTTTGATGGCCTTGAATTTGATAAAACTACATTTAAAACTTGAAGACTTTTAAGGATCTGCACAAACCCTGCATATATAGGTAATTTAAGGTGCAATGGAGGTAAACCAGGGGCTCCATGATATAAAAATAACATTCCGTAGGAAACCTGCCCACCACACACATTTTTCCACCCTGTTTCATCACCTCTTCTCCTACTCTTCCAATGTCTTTTGCTTGCTTTTCTCTACTTTCTTTTCTCTGATTCCCACAGAATGAATGTAGGAGTCTGAATTGCCTGTCCACTTGTCTTTCAGTAGAAAGAAAAACCTTACAGCTCTTTTCAATCAGTCACGCTCTCGTTTCTGTGAAAAGACTCTCTGAAGACAGACAGAAACTAGCCTACATATTAAAACAACCTCTCTCCTTTTTCCAGTCACAGGCTATTCTTCTTCGCATGAGTGTGTTTATTGGCTGACAGCTGCAAATTAAACGCAGTGTGCTGATATAAGAATTGACGTTCAATTTCACCTGGCAATTACACAAGCATTGCAAGACCCAGTAGCTCCTTGAAACATAAATAACTCATCTGGATCCATTTCTTCAATTGAGGGAGCACAATATGTGGGCCAAAGAAATTAATAAAGTCTTGAATCAACCTTGCCACATCAAAAATGTCCAAACATTGCATAGGAAATGTACATGTATGGTTTTATGATTCAGACTTTAACCAGCAACTCACATCCAACTTGTGTCGACTGAACTGCAACTGCAACTCAACATTTGTCATGTCCTAACTGAAATAAACCGAATTCACAGAATGTCTAAAATGATGAATTAAGCTCCCTGAAAAGCACTAAAAGAAGAAATGTTCTTTGTACATTTGAACAAGAATTGTTACATTTCTTTCTATTTACATCCCTAATCACAGCCCAGACCTTTAACTACCAAAAATGCTCCACAGAGCGATAAAAAGATAATTGTCACTGAAATTTTCAGGAACATTACAATAGGTGCAGAGCACAAAGGCATATCAATAATGCTATTTCATACAGATGAATAAAACAAAATCTAAAAAAAAAAAAAATATGCAATGTGTGACACAGGATGATAAAGATAAAGCAAGCATGCATTTTTCATGACTACAATTCTGTGTGTGCTTTATGGCACACTTATCTTTTAAAGGAAAGTGTGAGGGGCTGGATTTAATTTAGATCTGATATTCAAAAACTCTAACTTAATCCTATTTTGTTAGGTGATTAAAGGAAAAGTATCCTCTAGTAAACAAAGAGAGCGCAGCTGGATCAGTCTTCCTTGCCTTCGGGGGATTGCTATTCAAGCAAGTGAAGATTTTGACAAAGTGCTTGTAATTCTAAAAGGCCAAAACGAAGGAAAGGTTAAACTCAGCTGGATGAACACAATGTGTGTAAAGATATTCCTGAATGGCACGTCATCTTCAAATCAATAGATGTGATCATCAAAGCCCAATTACAGCCCTAATCACACACAAACACTCCCAAGACAACACTGCTGCTACAAAGTCATGAGAATGTCTGAAACATTACTTTAGAGAGCCCTATCATCCTACTTCTTAACTCTTTCTGAATGTATGTCTAAATCTCACTCTCTCTCTCTCTCTCTCGAGCTGCTAGTCACAAAAAGTAAAACAAATGTACCCATTATGCAAGAAATGTCTGTTTCTTAAGAGTAGCTCACTTTTTGACATTCAAAACCCCTGCTGCTTACTGCTTTCTACTCCGTACTGCTTTAATGTCTAGTTCCATTGAAAGCAGAACTGCTTCTTTCCCACTAATACATCTCTCATCTTCACATACACATGGATTTCTATTATTTAGACAATTAAAATACATTTGGGCTGCTTTTACTGGTCCTATTATGTAGTAGTGAAATAACTGGTTATTGCACATTGTTGTTGTTGATGCTGCAGTAATTATTAACTGTGACGTGTGTGAAATGTTAGTACAGTGATGGTACCAGACTGTAATTTCACACAGCGTAGTTACAAGAACTAGTCAGCATGGTGGTTCCTAGAGAACCAATTTCTTCTTAGGGCCATTTTCTTGTCTGTATTCACACCGGCAGCAGGAAGTCTAAATAGTGACGTCTTTAAGATCGGCATTTACAAACATCAGCAATTGGTGATTTGAGGACATGTTGGTCTGAGTTGTTTTTGTTGTGTCGTGGGTTTTGTTTAGTGGAGATGGAATGTACAGTGTTTTAAAAATTCCAGGTAGCCGGTGTTTCGTATGCGTTTGGCCAATCAGCACATACTTATGTCACTGAAAGTTCCTATAGAACTGTTATAGACCCTACTCTGAAGTAGAAGCTAAATCAGGTCCCTCAAACAGTTCCTAGAACTAAATAGAATACATTCCTAGTTCCTAAGGTGTGAACACACCAAAAAGCGGGAAATTCCTCTATGAAAAGCTTCATCCAGTGCAAAAGTGCCTGCTATCATACTTACCGAAACTAAATTATTAGACATGTATGGTATTAACATGATCCAAAAATGTTTCCCAGTCCTATGCTGACATTTATGTAAAGAACCCCATATATAATACAAGGGAAGAAGAAAACAAAATAATTCATTCCACAAATCATGACCACGATAGAGGGAATTAGTACAGCATGGCCGTGATTCACCTAAAACACTGCTACACTTGAACTAGAACAGGGGTTAGAGTGACACGTAACAGGAGAAGAAAGAAGTGAACAAAAAATACACACACACACACTTTTAAAAGTGCTTCAAAGGAAAGAACAGGAAGCTGTCGACATTGCAGGTGGCTCCTGAGAGCACTAAAAACTTTAGACCAAAACTGAGCATTATAAATCCAGCCAGCAGTCTTACCATAGATCGAAAAGGCACCCCAGAGCTTCCTCCCTGGGCTATTTCCTCTGGTCCGTTTTGCTTTGTAAAGCCTATAAGCCTTCAGCAATTATCTGAGAAGATCTGAATAAAACTCTGGTGGCCCTGGCTTGTTTTAGAAAAACGTAAAGTCATGGAGGAGGCTGCAGCTCTTACAACCCAAGGACTGTGTTTAATACTACTTTTGACACTGCATTATAAGAAAACAACACATTTTCCCCAACCGTCGACAGCAGTGAGAGCCCTGGAGCAGGGTCATTGCAGGATGTAAGTGAAAACTCAATACTCATGGCATCAGCATACTACAAATGAGTCACAACAGAGAGGAGCGCAGGAGGACACAGAGTCAAAATCACAGACAACGCCACGGGGAAGCACCGTGACTCACCACATCTAAAATACACGATCGAAACCATTTAATTACCGAGTGCTGTTGTGGTCAATACACAATCATAGGAAGAATCAAAAAGATGGAAATGTTTACCAACATTACAGAGAGGTGGCTGTCCTCTCTCATGCTCTTTACTGAGGTGGTGTTGCATTGTGGGATGTGAAGGGGCTTTAGACTTGTATCACAGTATCACTTCAACTTCACGTGTGAATGAGGATGTCAGAACGGTTTTCAGTGTCATTCGTGACCAGTCTAAATGAAGAAGTGCTGTACATAACACAGCGTGACATAAAAGACAGTTGATGTCACACAGTCTGGCTTGGCTTTCACCCTACAGTAAAATTACTCTCATATTGCCAGTAATTTCATAAGAAAGTGTAGAAGCGACAGGAAAGATGAATGAACCAATTGGGAATTGGAAAAAGCTAGAGTCAGACTCGGGTCACCTGCACATAATCATCACTACACAGTATGCCAGAGCCTGTATCATCAGGCCATGTGTCCTACAAACACTCATAAGATATATCTAACCTTGTTTCATCATTAAAATCTGATTATGAATGCCAGTGACGAAATACTAATTTAGCATAAAATGTAGCAAGTGAAGAAAAGACTTGCTTGATAAAGTATTAACTGTTTTCAAAAATATTACTGTACAGTGTTTTCATGGTCTCAGAGAGGATCAGTTCGCAGGAAATGCAGTGAACTCCATCTCTGCATCTGTGAGTTAATCTCTGCACCATTTGGCAATGCAATGTGCTCCAGTTATGCTGTATTTGTACATAATATCCAACATTACATGGACAGACAATTACAGCAGTCACTACATTTGTAATGAAATGTGTTTGTAAACCGGTAGTTACAGAACCATAAAAGGCTTCCCTGCAGTTTTTTTGTCAAAATAAAAGCTTGAGGGTGTGAATGAAAATCGTGAGAGATTTTTACTACTAGGAAAACACTGCATATATGTATTTATTTTTATTTAACAATGCAATTGTAAGTTAATTTTATTCTATAATAATCATAATAATACTAGTAGTATTATTAATGTATTATCATTATTGTAACATTCTAATATAATATAATCAAGCTACCAAATTTCACACAACAGATTCACTTGCTTAGAAAATATTTTTTATTTTTTTATTATGGTCAAAGGTAATTTAACTTCAAATTAACCGTTCAAATTGTATGTCCTTAATTTTGAGGCAGCTTTTCCCTGAAGTATTGAAAAATAGGACAAATTAGTTACAAATTTCTAGTGACAACACTTGCATTAACCTATAAGACCTACTCATAATACAAAACTAACACAGATATGAAACTGTTGCTGGTTGACATTTTCTTCATTTCTTTTTCATTTCGATTCCATTTGAGGGATAGACGACTCAAACCAATGCTTGAGCAAAAAACAGCACTTAACTATTACAAAGAAGTATGTCTTCATCCAGGCTTGTGGAATCAGTATGAGTGCTTCTATATTCTTTAGTGCCAGACTATTAGCATACATTAGCAGCTACTGTATCAGCCCACATGCAGGGCAGAAGGAACATGCAGACATAATACACATAATTTCCTGTTCACGCTCGGCTCTGCATGTGAAGAATTTCATCAGGTCATGCCATAACAGACTGACTCCTGCCTTTGATATCTGCTGCCTACAGTACATGTGAAGCACTTATATTTAAAATGGAGGAAATCTTCAAAGTAAAGCGGCTTGCACAGCCATTTGATGTCCTGGCCTCTGTGTGTGATAACACACGGCCTGTCGGTGGACAGAGGGTCACGACAATACAGCAAGGGCAATACAGTAATATAAACGGGATGTACATTTGACTCAAGTGATAATATGTTCATTCTCGGAGATAATATGTATCCTCATATTCTGAAGATACATATAAAGTAGCTTACATCATTCAGGTTTGACTGTACAGTGGTTACAATCAAAGAAGTGTATAATACCCACAGAAATATGTCTGTTAGCATTTTTAAGTTGTAAAACATATAAGTTGTAAAACATATCCTGTTAAACAACACAAGAAATAGGTTTACCAAACAGAAGGAAATGTGACTCAAATCAATCTAATGTACATTACTGATAACAAAAATGAGAAGAAGAAAATTATTAAATGCAATAATGTGATGCATTACGCAGGGAATGTCCTTTTACGGGGGGGGGGGGGGGTTTATCGGAAATTGTAGACATTATCTACACATAATGCAGTGGTCAATCAGTCACAGCTTTTACCATACATGGTAAGGTAACTTGATGTTAGCCAATTAACAAGTTTTTACTGTGGGATTTTTATAGGTTTTTTTTCTGTAAACACTACTAACAATTTTACACAAATTTTAATGGTCATTACTTGCATTACTATATCTGATCCTCTAAACCAGTGGTTCTCAAACCTCTCCATGAAGTACCCCAGCACTGCACATTTTGTACGTCTCTATCTGACACACCCACTTCAGGTCTTGTCTTCACTAATGAGCTAATGAGTTAAATCAGGTGTGATAATTGAGGGAGACATGCAACATGTGCAGGGCAGGGGGTACTCCAGGACAGGTTTGAAAACCACTGGTTTAAATGATCATCCAAGCTGGAAATGCCATGCGACTAATTACTTACATCATGATTAAGATCAGATTGACGGAATCTTGCAAAAATATATTCACACACAGTGTAACCTCCTTTACTGTAAATGCCAACTCTCCTAAGTAGAAAGTCCAATTAACTTAGGCAAATTGGTTTGTTCAGACAATTCTTTTCAACTAACCAGTAAAAATTCAGGGCCAGAAAGTCATGATACATGATATTTGTTTACATTATATATTTTTTTACTTAAAAAATTGTTTCATCATTAATAGTTAAGAGACGTTTTCAATGTTTTGTCCCATTAGCTGTATTACAGTAAATTATTTAATACAAATTAATACTTAATTAATCGATCCAAATCAGTCCATGTATCAGATACTGCCACATATTGCATAGTCATTCTGATATAAAAATAAATGTCACTTAATAGCTTCAATATAGCGAACTACTTTTTGTTAGAAACCAGCAAGAACACTATAATGCCTGTTTGCTGCAAACATTGACTCTTACTATACATCATCAATGGAAAACAAGAAGAGGAAAGCACAAAGCAACAGAAAGCAAGCTGGTGCATGGCATGAGTGTGCAAGTTGTTTATAATGTGCTTGCGTGCGGTTCGAAGCACTGAGAGCCCACGTGTATTGACTGAGGCGGGATAAACAGACCTCAACCCCTGAGAGAACAGCAGCACTCCAACTGAGTATCACACCAACTATCAACCCTCATCATCTCAGCCCTCAGTGCCTGAGAAAAACAACATTCTTCACACACAGCTGCGGCCAGCATTTACATCTTTACCCCACTAAACCACTAAAACCACTTCAACCAGTTCGAGAATATCCTAGATGACAGCTTTCTTCAAATATTTAGTGCAACAACTAGTCAATTAAATTTCTGATGTATAAAAGTGAATGGCTCTGTCTCACGAAGCATTCCTTGTTGCCGTAGGCATGCTGCTGACACTGAGGCTGCTCAATTTGTAGTCAGCAAATAATGGTTCCAAAAGATACTTTGAAAGGTTTTGTTTGCGTCTTTCATGGCCAAAATGTATTGCGCTGAACTCAGCGAAAAATGTAGACAAAGGATCGAGGGAGCTGCTGATAAAAGCTACATAAACGAGTTGTTTTATGCCAGAATCATTAGCAGGCAACATGTAAACAACAGAACGAGACGACGAGCGTCAGCGAGTCTCCATGAGGTCACATGAGGCCCAGGAACGTGCCTGAGTGGCTGTTAAGGAAAGTTTCTGCCTGTGAAGATCAGGTGCCCTTATGAGATTCTGTTTTCAGTTGATGATGCAGTTTATTGTAGACGGTAGCCATCAGCGGTGGCGGTTTGAGACAGGCCATAATGTCTTAAACATCAGAGAAAACAGTTTCTAAAGTAGAACATGTTGTGAATCCTTGTAGCGTTCTTGACATTCAAAACACTATCAATCAGTCCATTGCTTTACATAACTGAAGATCTAAAGGTCCCTGGTTCGATCCCGGGTTTCGGCAAAAGCTCCCACTCTTTGTGGGGGAGTCGTGTCCTAGTGGTTAGAGAGTTTGACTCCTAACCCTAGGGTTGTGGGTTTGAATCTTTGGCCGGCAATACCATGACTTTGGATGGGTTAAATGCAGAACACGAATTCTGAGTATGGGTCACCATCCTTGGCTGAATGTCACGTCACTTTAACTTTAACATAAGCACAGAATCACAGTTAAGATGAAAACATCTGCATTTATAGAGTGAAAAGTGAAAGATTAGCTTAACAAACTAGTACAATTCTTCACTCCACAGCTCAGCATCCAGAACCACACCATCAGCAAGAATCAATATCATCATTTTCTTTACAACCCTTTGAAACAGCTGAACAACAAGGATAATCTTTAGAGCTAACAACACTGAGCCCATAATGCTTTAGTCCACAACAGCAGAACACATTTTCTCCAGGTCTATAGCGAGCCTTGAAAAATACCTTATAAAAGAAACACCTTACAGACACTCACCGTTTTGAAGTCCTGGTGGCTGCACTCCTGGCCCTGGAAACGGCAGTAGAGCATCATCTCCTTCAGGTCGTGGCCCACTCGCTCAGTGAACTCCCGCATACTGAATGGCTTGGGCCGGTAGTTAGTGAAGTTGGATTTCTCCGTGAGGAAGGCCAGCACGTGGGGCTCGGCCAGGTGCGGCTCAGGGATCTGCAGGTGCACGTCTAGCAGGGCCAACAGTTCCCCGGCGTGGTAGAGGTCATTCTGCGTGAGACGCGTGAAACGGTAGGCGTTCAGATTACAGACGGTGACCGCGGGAAACACTAGGCTGCCAGAAACCACAGCATCCACACTCGTGACGTGGGGGTAGGAGAGGAAGTAAGCCAGCCGTTCGGTGCTCTCCAGGACAAGGAGCACCAGGCTGGCCAGCAAGGCCGCGCTCCAGAGCAGACGGCGTGAAGTGGAGCGGTGAGAGGAGGACGAAGAGTAGGGGAAGATGAAGCGTAAACCGTGCAGGGTGCTTCGATGGGCGAAGGACTGCCAAGACGTGGGGCCTCCCAGGCTCCCCATGCCTCCGCTCTCGGTCTCACGGCTGGCCTCGCTTCCACAGCCCTCCTTCAGGTCCATCACTGACACGCACACACCTGCAGGCAGACACACAGTGATTGGCAGCTTAAGCCCAGGCACCTTCTGGCATCTGATTCTGGCTATATTTCACTTCATTAGAGTTTCACAGACACATCAATAATATAGCACGGAATCCAGAGTCTTTCTTGAAGCTGCGGGTTTGACACAAACATGAAGAGACACTGTGACACTGTAAGGCTTTGTGAAAAAACATAAAACTGAATGTAGACACTAGTGAGAGAGAGAGAGGATTTATATAACATGAACCCTACTGACCAAAGAAGCTGAAACAGTTTTAGACACAGAACTAAGAAAGGAAAGAAGTGAAACTGTAAGAAAAAGAAGGAGAGGAAAGATGGAAGGAAAGAGGGAAAGACAGAGTGGAAGGATGAAATGGATGACAGAGCCTAAGAAGGAAGGACAATGATAGAGAAGAAGAAAGCAAGAAGGAAGATGGGCAGGAAAAAAGCCAGGAAGTAAGGAAGGAAAGAAGGTAGGAAGGAAATAGAAAAAGGAAAGAAAGAAGAATGAAGAAAAATAAGACAGAAAGAAGAATAAGAAGGAAAGAAGGAAGGTGGGCAGGAAAGGAAGAAGATGAAAAAAATTGGGTTGAAGGAAGAAAGCAAGCAAACAAAGAAGGAAAAGGTGAAAGATGGGATGAAAGAAGAAAGTAAAAAAGGAAGGAAGCAAGGAGCGGAAGAATAAAAAGGATGGGATGAAGGAAAGAATGAGTAAAGAAATGACAGAAAGAAAGATGAGACAGAAAGGAAAATGAGAGAAGAGAGAAAGGTGAAAATGATATCGTGGAAGGAAGGAAACGAGGAAGGAGAAAGATGGGATGAAGGGAGGAAGAAAAGATAGAAAGAAATGAACACAAAAAGGTTAAAAGAAGAAAGATAAGAACTCAAAGGAAAGAAGGTATGAAGAAATGCTGAAAATACATAAGAAAAAAATTATTTCAGCAGATATACACTAACACATATGCTCAGACAGAGACAAATCAAGGTACACAGACCCCCTGACATCATAGCCAAACTGTCTCCTGTCCAATCAGAGAGAGCGACACACATACACAGAGAGAAAGACATGGTCCATTGAACACTAGTACAGAGCTGCTCCTATAAATAAATATCAGCCTGGACCACACACACACACACACACACACCACTGAGTGAAGAAAGAACAGATCTTGCTCCAGTTAAGCAGGGTGAGAGGGTGGCAATGGAGTGGAAGATGCTGCCCAAGGGTTTCCCTCCGTCTGTCTCTCCACCCACTCCATCATTTCAGCCCCTCCAAATGCCAGGATCCTCTTTCTCTACACCATCTCCTCCTTTTACATCTAGAAATCTCTCTATCTCTAAGTTTCTCCCACTTGTTTAAAATATGCTAAGACAATGCCCACAGAAAAAAAACAGCATATATTTCTGAAACAGTAATGGCAATATAGTATTACTGCTTGAGAGTCATGCCAATAAAGCTATTTACACTCAATGGAAAAATACAATAGTAATAGTAATAGAAAAAATAATAGTAGTACAGAGCTTAAAAAAACTATACCATCCCAAAATAAACACATACACACACGGTCACTGGACATCCAAAGGCGATTCTTAGCACCTCACGTAGCCAAACGACACAACATCCAGCCGTGCATGAGTGTGTGTGTGTGTGTGTGTGTGTGAGAGAGAGAGAGAGAGAGAGAGAGGCGGGTCAGAGAGGGCTGGAGAAGGTGTTGTCGTTGATCCCAAGTCGACGGAGAGTTTAAACGCGAGCTTCTCCTAGTCTCGCGCTTCCCGCGCTAGTCCAACCAAACCATCACGCGCCCGGTGCTTCACGCGACCCGCCGTGTCCACGCGAGCGATAACTCAGCTGGTACAGATGTTAGATACCCGCACACTTTCACATGTAAAAAGCGCAAACTGAGGTAAAGAGAGAGAGAGAGGCTCGTTCGCTCTTGCTCTTCACGAAACGCTGTGCCGTCTTTCCTCTCTCGCGCTCGCTTTTCTCTCCTCTCCTTCCGCGTGCGTTCATACTCCTCTCCTCTCCGCTTAGAGCGTGATGGATGGATACAAGAAGCAGATTGTGGGTAAAAGGAGGAACGTGGAAACTGGAAATAATCAAATACGAGAAAGGGGAGAGGAAGGAAACACAGAGAGTGAGAAAAGAGGGGGAGATGACAGATACTGCATTTGGTGCCCGGCGGGTGACTGACTGCCATCACACTGGAAATGTGTAATGGAAACTGTGTGAGGCATCTTTAAGTTTAATGCTTGCGTGTGCACAACATTCAAGGCACAAACACTTGAGGGAGGGGGGCTGAGAAAAGCAATATGACTGAAAGAGATAGACAAGAAAAAGAGAGATATAAAAAACAGGGATGGAGGAAGAGAGAGAGATGCTACAAGTGTGTCTTGTAATGCAAGCAGACAGGACAAGAGAGAGAGAGAGAGAGAGAGAGAGAGCACAGAGACTGTGAGATGAAAAATAAGATGACAGCAAGAGCTGAATTTGGAGGAAAGTAAGGATTTGCCAGAAGGGGATAAAAATACAATTTAAATGGATGAGCAGCTGGTGAAAAATTTGATATATAAAATATATATGTCATTCCCCCGTCTCCGAGCTCCACTCTAGATCATTCTACAATACTTTTCACACATTTATTTCTCCTTCCATCTCTCTCTTCCTGACAGTCATGTAGTGCGACTTTTCGGAAATGACATCGTCTACATCACGTTTTTCACGCGTCATCTGGCTGGAGATGCCAGACTGCATTAAGAGAGCAGAGCCGGAGGAAGTGGACGGCTACTTGAGCTCTCTTCACCTCTCATAAACCTTCCCACGTCAAGCCAGAACAAGACAGAAAGAAGCTTGTTTTATCTTTCACAACAGACCGTAAATGTCTTTCTCCGTTTCGTTGTCGTTGTTGTTTTCCTGGTTAGGTGAGGTGGAGAAAATGTTCCTCTCTTATTCATTGCCCTTGACACCCATTTC